>NC_092255.1:16508062-16578062 GCF_036320965.1 Panulirus ornatus
AATTTGAAAGACAAGAGAATCCGTTATCAACTGTTACTCTCACGACTGATTTCAAGAAGTGCGCTTACAGGTTCACATGGACTAAGGTTTAAGCTTCGAAGTTATCAAACTTCTCTCCATTCTGTTTCTCATCTGTTCAATTGAACTATCATGCACGCGTAATGAGTAGTAATGTCCTAATTGCTTGTTGTCTTCTCTTGTCGGGTTCTACTAACTGGCTCGATCACACTGCCTGCCGCAGACTTGGTGTTCCCAGTCGGTGGAAAAGTCGGAGACCTGCACTCTAGCCTCTGGGGAGCAGGGCCGATGCCTGGATATTCGCTCCTGCCCGGCTGTGCACGAAGACCTTGAGGAAAACCATCCGCCTCGCTGTGGTTTTAATACCACATATCCAGTCGTCTGTTGCCCCGAGTCCACAGGTAAGTATGCACTCCCTTGGCCACTCAGCCTTGACGAGTTTCTCATTGGAATATATATATATATATATATATATATATATATATATATATATATATATATATATATATATATATATTAGTGGTGTGTGGTTTCCGTTGTCAGGAAGCCCCCGATTTGTTTCCTCTGTTGCCCTTCCCTAACAGCAGCTGTCATTTATACACAATATGATATCGTCTCGAAAAAACATACTTCATCACCAAGTTGCTCAACCGAGTGATTCTCTCCACGCCAGCATTCCTTGGATTTTTTTTTTTTTTATTATTATTTCTTGTTCTGAGCTGGTTTGGTCCACCCAGAATATAAGAACTTACACGTTTGTGTTGCTCTGGGGTGTTTTGCCTCACATTGCTAGCCCTGCATTCCTCACACACATTACTGATATATGATATTCCCTGGTGCATTTTTGACGTTCATCTATATTTGGTTCCACGTTATGCTCAAGAAACCCATCAAATGATACATAAGATCGTGTCTCACTTTGAAATGACTCTCATCCTGCTACCAAATGATAATATTTTGTACATTACGAAGTTTGACATCACAGGTGAGTCAAATGCATGTAGGAGGAATGGATCAGTGTGGGGACGAGTTTTACAGATCTGGTTTCTACACTCAGCCTTGTACACTGGCTGGTGGACAGGAGGGCAGAATGTTTCTGGCGTAACTTTGTTACTACACTAGACTGCCATTATGTAGTGACGAACCTTATTCAGTCCTTTATAAACCATAGGAGTTCTGTATCATGGGTTATCAAAACTTTTAAGGCAATAATATTACGGTAGGTTCATCTTATGATGAAAAGCTAGAAACATATATATAAGTGCCATGTAGATATTGTTATAAGTTTTATGTTGGGCAGACTGGTAAAGATCTTTCTGTTAGACTTAAGCAACGTAAATATAGTATAAGAACAGGACAAGAATCAAATGCCTTGTATATTCACGTTAAAAACAATGATCATTGTACTGATTGGAGTAATGCCACCTCAGTTATTAACTCTAACTCCAGTATCAC
This sequence comes from Panulirus ornatus, assembly GCF_036320965.1. Lineage (NCBI taxonomy): Eukaryota > Metazoa > Arthropoda > Malacostraca > Decapoda > Palinuridae > Panulirus > Panulirus ornatus. The sequence continues at coordinate 16,509,536 of NC_092255.1, forward strand.
GAGAAATATCTTTGAATTTTCTTTTATCAAATACACAAAGAATTATAATCTTGATATTAGAGAAGGTTATACAAATTAGATAACTTTATTGTTGATAAAATTTGTAAACAATTCACCTTGTCCCGATAAGTTTATGATACGCTCGTTGTTTATTTGGACAATTAGATGTTTACCAAATGGCGTCCTAGCTACGTCTCCTCGTTGTATATCAACTGACTTTTATACTTCTCTCTTGTGTCTCACGTGATGATGTGATTATTACACGAAAGCGCACTTGGGAACTTATCATGTTTCATTTTCCCTGTGGACTCATAGGAATATATATATATATATATATATATATATATATATATATACGAATGAAGTGCATATGAACGCGCACCTTCATAGAATATACAAACCTCCAACAGCTAGGATCGAACCTGTGCAACAAGCGGGAGCGCTACCGCTAGGATATATATATATATATATATATATATATATATATATATATATAAACTACTCATAATGATATAATTGGTCAAAATGTAACTGAAGGCTGAACTTTCCAGGCACTGAACTGGAAGACATCTCTGCTCCCTCCGTCTCATTCGGTAAGTAACCTACAAACTGTTAGTTGAGTTTACTGTTACTCATCTCGACCATCAGACAGTTTACTGTTAACCATCTCTTAGCCATCAGACAGTTTACTGTTACCCATCTCTTAACCATCAGACAGTTTACTGTTACTCATCTCTTGACCATCAGACAGTTGACAGTTTACAGTTAACCATCTCTTAACCATCAGACAGTTTACTTTTACCCATCTCTTAACCATCAGACAGTTTACTGTTACCCATCTCGTGTTATTACTGGAACTGACAATATCACTAGCAGTAGTATAACATCAATATCAGTGATCACATTTTCAAACGGATTGTCTCTTCTGTTGCGTCTAGAATGTGGACGAAACACCCGCAAGATGTTCGACTTGCGATGTACCGGTGAAAGCCAAATCCTGCGTCCGAGAGGAGCATTCCCCTCCGCCTCCGCCGCCAGACCCAGCAACGTCACAGATAGCCACCCGAAGCCCAGACTGCGTCCCGGGATTCCTGAGGAAGCGCTGCCCGACGAAGACGCTGTCTTGCGCTGCACCATAGAGACTGCTGCTGGGCATGTGTCCCCGACTGTGGTTGGAGGGGTGAATGTGGAGAAGAACGCTTGGCCATGGATGGTAGGAAGTCCTCCGTCTTTTAAAGTAAAGGGATAGATCTTAATGACACACACACACACACACACACACACACACGCGCGCGCGCGCGCGGACCTCAGTGGTGTTGTGGTTGCGTTACTGGCCGTTGCTGCAGCTTGTCCACAGTCCACCCAGCTGTTCATCCTCCCCTAAGGGCTGGTCGATAAAATGGGTACCTGGCGTAGACTAGAGTGTGTTCTGTGCATATGTGATTCTTCCATTTTCCAACCTTAATATCTTTGCTGTTGGCAAGTGTTTTCATATTATAAAGTTGTGATGGGAAAGAGGAAAAGGATTCAAGAGACAAAAAAGTAAAGATGTTTGAAACATTTAGGGAAATTTTGCGCTCCTGCTGATTTTAGAGAAACGGAATATACGGCCATATAATGTATACATATATTAAACTTAGTCGCTGTCTCCCGCGTTAGCGAGGTAGCGCAAGGAAACAGACGAAAGAATGGCCCAACCCACCCACATACACACGTATATCCATAAGATTAAGTTGGGAATATGGTTATCTAGTCCTTGTTGGTTTATTTCAATGTGTATGTGTTTTGCCAGCGTTATTTTGTTGAGGGTTTGGGCTATCTGTGAGTAGATGTTTGAGGCAGTAGTAAGTTGTTTCATTTCAATCTAGGGATTTTGTGTTTAGTTAGAAAGTAGTTTGAGTAGGAATGGGATCTAATACTATTGCAGAGAGTACCATGTTGAGACGGGAGTGGACTGAGAGGTTCTTTTGTTTCATGATGAGGGTGTTTAGTGTTTGTGGTTGCTTGGCAGCCGGTGATTGTTCTGAGGGCACTATATTGTGTGGTTTGCAGTTTTGTGATGTTTTGAACTTGAGAAGGTGGAAGGCCAGGCAGGTGGAGCATAATTTAAAGTGGAGTGGATGAATTGTGTGTATATAGGATATTGAGGGTTTCTGTATCTTGTCCAAACCCGTTGCCAGCTAGTGTTGTGAGGGAATTTGATTCGTGTGTTGCTATTTTGTTGATGTCATTGATGTGGACTGAACGTCATGTGTGTGTGTGTGTGTGTGTGTGTGTGTTGTCTGTGATGTCCAGAGTGGTTGGTGTTTTGCTTAGCGGGAGGGGGTCTTCCCATTCAAGGTGACTGGAAGGTGTGAGCTGGATTTGTGTCTGTCTAGGGTCGAAAGTGCTGCATGGAGATGGAGACATTCTGTTCTTGGTAAGCCATTGCTCCAGTTTGTGTAATGTCGTGCTGCACGCTCGACGCTTCTACTGTGGTGTCGAGGCGTTGTGTCGTGGCTTAAGATCGTCTGCATATGAAGGGATCCTCTTGATGACGTTTTCTCTGAGGTGATGGGATGTCGCGTAGGAAAAGGTTGAAGGGAGTTGGAGAACGAACTGCTCCTTGGGGAACGCCATTGTAAGAGTTGTAGTGTTTTAGATGTGAAGACATCGTGACCAGCTCTGGCTCAACAGCCAGCTGTGAAATTGGCCAACCAAATTTTGACGTTTAGTGAGAATGTTTCGGGTGACAGTGTCGAATGCTTTGTTGATGTTGCCACTCATTCCGTGCGCGACGAGGAGGGCGGAGGGTAGGTTGTGGATGGTGGAAAATCCATCGTGTATGATCAGTGACGATCTAATTTTCCCTTTCAGGCTCTAATAGGGTCACGGGAAGAGCCGTCCGTCAATTGGTTCTGTGGTGGTGCTCTCATTAACGAGGAGTGGGTCCTCTCAGCACTACACTGCTTCTTCGGTAACATGAACGGGTTAGGAACAGCTTCGGTTTCATGTGTTGAGCCATAATATGCCAGACTCATGACTATATCTACAGTGTTTTTTGATTAAGTACCTGTCTTTCACAGACATCGAGAAATCTTGTGATTATAGTCATGTATAGATTACTACACGGGGATAAAGTCATATATTCTCATTTATCTGTTGTAATTTAAGAGTTTGAGCTAACTGTGTTGTTTGCCTGACGAAGCATAAATGATTCTTTATAAACACTTCAACCCATCAAATAGAACTTACGTGGTTCGTCTGGGGGAACACGACTACAACGACGACGCAGACGGCGCGGTTCATGAGGACTTCGATGTGGCCGAACTCGTCGTGTACCCAGGGTACTCCCACCCCGAGGCCTACCACGACCTGATCCTCGTGAGGTTGGCCACCAAGGTCACGCTGAAGGTCAGTTGTTTACACACATTTCGTACTCGTGTCAACCCCCACCACTCCAGCTGGTTATTATAACTATTGTGATCGACCATAGAGGTCATTATATGTATAATATATATATATATATATATATATATATATATATATATATATAGTGTGTGTGTGTGTGTGTTAATTGAATTAGCAACAGACCGTTGAGTCTTTTCAAAGTGGCCCGTGAGAGTGGAAGTCTTCAGAAACTTGACAATAGTAAGAATAGAAAAAAAACAAGGAGAAATACTTTTTTAAACATTACTTATGATTAAGGAGGCGTAAGTATCTAACTGGAAAATCGTGCCTAATTTTGACATTCCTTGTTGAAGTAAGAGAAAGTACTTACTTCTTGGTAGAGGTAAAATGTAGCAAGACTATCAAAGGCTATTTTGCTTTTGAGTTCCTGTATTAGATCACCTCTTATACTTTCTCTTTTGTGAGATGAATGATCGTACGTCGTAGGTCTTCTTGGCTTCAATTGATTTTTTTTTTTTAGGATGAACAAAACTGAAAACTATTCACGGTGGGTAGTAGGCACCATTGAATTCTAAAGAGTGAGGATCATCTTCCTAGGGTTAAACTTGAAAGTTCTACGTGATATCAGTTCTGGAATTTCGTTCGCCTTCTTTGTTGCTTCACTACGCTGGTCACTTGGCTTTATTAGGTTCATCGGTGATTGATCCTTTCTCTTCCACTCCCGGTATATAAAACGTCGCACTTGATAAATCGATTTTAGAATTCATTTGCCGCTTTCGTGAGCGAAGTCTTCATCATCTTGTCCACGCCCGTTTCTGTTGTGGCATTTACTTCCCAGCTTACCATCGTCTGGGAGTTGTGACAGCTTGCAGCGCAACCCATCATCAGTAATGACACTGATGTATATGAAATAGAAAAACCCGTCCGAAGACTGAACCCCTGTGGCACGCCACTTGTTACGTGTCAACCATTCTAAGAGTTGACTGTAAATCACTATTCTTTGCTGATGACCAGTCAGACACAAAATCAACTAGAGAAATGATACAATGCCAGCTGTACTATGGCGGGACTGAACCGGTTTTTGTTTTGTTTTTTGTATTTAAAAATATAGATAGATGCCGTCAATCGCTGTATTATGATTTATCACAATGTTATTAAATTAGATCATACCATGGTGTTATGTCATTATAGTAGTATATCATATCATATGTATATTTTCTATGATTGTCATTTTATTGATAGATACCGTCAACTTCTGTATTTTTATGATTCATCACAATATTATTATAAAATTAGATCATAGTATGGTGTTTGTCACTATAGTAGTATATCATATTTTTTTTTTTTTTGTCATTTTATTGTATCAAAAAACAAAAAATCAAGCAGTTTGTAAGACGATGGATATCGTCGAATCCAGGATGAGAATGGTGAATCATTTGTTGATCCTCTGAACGGCTGATTCTTGCTTCGAATGATGGTCTCACAAGTGCCATTTTCCAAGGAATCATGTCAAAATGTATCGAAAGATAATATCTTTTTTTTTTTTTAATGAGTTGTTTGGCCAAGCAAGGAATGCCTTTGCCCAAGTAACTCAATCTCTACTTACAATAAATGTTTTGATCTGAGCAAATATTTACGATTATTTCTTTATTTGTGATGGAAACACAGTCACCCCCCGATTATATCAGTGGTAAATATAGTAAATAAGGTCAAATGTTTTCAGATGGTCATCAACCCAGTATGTCTGCCGTGGGGCCCAGAGAGCAGCGTTGAACTGTCTGGACAGAATGTGACGCTTACTGGCTGGGGAGACACAGCTTTCTGTAAGTCCTGCCAGCCACTTCGGAGTTGAACGAATACCTTTTGCTGAATTCAGACAGTGGATCTCATTGCGTATTTCAAACTATGGTCATGTTTTCTATGCAGTGTTCAGTTTTCTATACAATGTTTATGTACAAGTTTTCTATGCAGTGTGTGTGTATATATATATACGGTTATCTGTAAAGTATTTCTGTCTAAGTTTTCCAACAAGTGTTGATCTATTGTGATCTGAATCTGACTGACATGCTTCTCTTGGCCTCCAGTTGGTTTCCCCAGCTCAATATTGCAGGAGGTGTCTTTGTCTGTGTTCCCAACCGAACAGTGTGATTCGAGTTACTCCACTCTGCTCAACTACCCTACGTTTTGGCCTGAGGGCATTGGAGAGGAGACTGTCTGCGCAGGAGATCCAGAGGGAGGCAAAGATGCCTGCCAGGTAAGGAATGACCCAAATGATAACTATTCTATTGTTTCAGATTCCTTCGTCAGGAGAATAAGTTCATTTTTTTAGGATCAGTGGTTGATTAGATATCTCCTTCTTTGTCCAGTGACTAGATATGTCTGTGATTGTTATTCGAGAACCAGTTTATTATTATTATGAGTGGTTGATTCGATATCTCCTTCTTTGTCCAGTGACTAGATATGTCTGTGATTGTTATTCGAGAACCAGTTTATTATGATCATGAGTGGTTGATTAGATATCTCCTTCTTTGTCCAGTGACTAGATATGTTTGTTATTCGAGAACCAGTTTATTATTATTATGAGTGGTGGCCTCTCGCGATCTGAGTGGACGACCAGACTTGTATACCCCTCGTCGAGCACTTACGGTACCACGTTCCTCTTTTATGCCAGGGTGACTCTGGCGGACCTATCGTTTCCCGGGGCTTGTCTGGGCGCTACACCTTGGCTGGCGTTGTGTCCCGTGGCTTGGGCTGTGGCCTCAAGGATTTCCCTGGCCTCTACGTCAACCTCCGTTACCCGCCTTACCTCGTGTGGATCAAGAAGGTCGCCTTCTGAAGGAAGGCGCCTCTTAAGAATGACCAATAATTGATCGACTGCAGTTAATATTATTGTTTATGCATGTGCTGGGATTATCAGCATCTGAACCATGTGCAGAAGGCAGATTCCGATATCGTATTGTGGACATCAATAATATTTGAAGGATTACCTAAAAGAACGTTGTTTATGTCCAGGGAAGGTAAATGTATATGGGAGATCATATCCTGTTTGGAGGCTTAAGGCATCGCGATGCTCAACACCTTTGCTTGACGCGGCCCTTAGAGTCCAGATGCCCATCTGCATTTAAAAGATGGTGAAACGTGTGTCATGATACCTAAAAACTCTACAGGTACATCTGGAAAATGAATAAGATTACGGTATGGCGTGACCAGGCCTGTCATCTGGAATATATATATATATATATATATATATATATATATATATATATATATATATATATATATATATATATATATGGATGCTATGGTACTCGAGTCACCAGGTAAAAAAAGAAAAAAGTCATTTTCAAGTATAAAGTCAAATGAAAACCCAGATTGAAACTGACAGACTTGTAAACATTCTTAAATGTTTTCTTGTTTGGAGGATGGTTTTGGGTGAAACTTTGTTCAATAAACAGTTTTGTGGATTATCTCTGTCTTTCCTAAATCCTTAAGAGCCTCAGACTCATTCGTATGGTAAGGGTAATTTGTCTTCTGAGAGTGTAAAACGAGAGATGTGAGAAATGGAAATCTAAAAGAGATTATGATAATGAAAAAAGAATGTCGATATATGGCTTAAAAGTAAAAGTTGCGAATCTGCAAATGTTTTTCGTTCTCTACAAGAAGAAAATGGATTGAAGTACCCAGTTGGAAGTGGTTAGAGGATCGTAAGAGGGAAGAAGCAGTATGCATGATGAAAAGAGGTAATTGATTGCAGGTAAAGCCTTGTGTGTGTGTGTATATATATATATATATATATATATATATATATATATATATATATATATATATATATATACGCATTATACTTTGTAGCTGTCTCCCGCGGTAGCGAGGTAGCGCAAGGAAACAGACGAAAGAATGGCCCAACCCACCTACATACACATGTATATACACAGACGTCCACACACGCACATATACATACCTATACATTTCAACGTATACATATATATACATACACAGACATATACATATATACACATGTACATAATTCATACCTGCTGCCTTTATTTTTTCCCGTCGCCACCCCGCGACACATGGAATGACAACCCCTTCCCCCGTATGCGCGCGAGGTAGCACTAGGAAAGACAACAAAGGCCACATTCGTTCAGTCTCTAGCTGTCATGTATAATGCACCGAAACCACAGCTCTCTTTCCACATCCAGGCCCCACAGACTTTCCATGGTGTACCCCATACGCTTCACATGCAGTGGTTCAATCCATTGACAGCACGTCGACCCCGGTATACCACATCGTTCCAATTCACTCAATTCTTGAGGCAGCGTCAAGAACAGATGACTAAGCCTCAGATGGAAAAATCCTCACTCGGCCCCCTTCAGTGTTACCTATTTTGGAAAAGCAAAACAGGAGGAGGGCGGGGGTGATTTCTTCCAGGCCCTAAAGAACAGAATACCCTCCAACAAGGAATCGAACCGCGTCCCATGCATAGTCAGTCAGTATATAAACGAGTGGTGTGCGTTTACCCACTTAACATGCAAATAGTATACGGGGTTCGAATCCTTGCTGTTGGATGGCATTATATACCATGTTATGCACTTTCAAATATATTTGGTCGTGAAGACCGACTGACCGTGTCATATATGATCCTGTTTTTTTTTTTTTCCAACATAATCGATATCTGGGCAAACTGACAAACATTCTGTGGATAATTCTTTGATACATGAGATAATTTGAGATACAAATCTTGTATCATTCATTGTCACTTGTAAGGAGACAGAGGTATTGAATCATAAGATTATATATCTAAGAAATGTCTAGATAATATATTTATTTGTTTTGGGAAAGAAATGAAGGTATCTAGTGCAGGTGGCTGGAGTGAAAATACCGCTTAAGCCGAGACCAATCTAGGTAAAGGCAACCTGTTACTGCAGCTTCCTGGAAACTTGCCAGCAAGACGGACAGTGGTGCCTCGGTGGTCGTCCTTGTATCATTAACGTGGTCTGAGATTTGGATGGTGTTCCAGAACCCAGAAATGGCGTCTTTATTTCTACTTGCTCCAGGACAACCACCTACGATGTTGTTCACCTCTTTAGGCTGCGCTACTTCCAGTAGCAGGGAAATGATGGCTTTCTTTGGTAAGAAAACTTTTCTTTTGACGAGAGACTTTTCTCTCAGTGATACAGCCTTGTCTACAGTGAAATATCTTCACTCGCGGTGTAACCTCATACTGACAGATTCCGGTAAACATCAATGGCAGCTATATATCCACGGATATAAATCCTCATTATGAACCAGCAATCCTGACGCAGAAGGGGATACCTCATGACTAGAGGGGATCAGTATAGAGAGAGCTCCTGGGAAAGTCCCTTTGATTATCACCAGTAAACTATGTCAACGCTGAGGCTACAAGCTGGAGGAGGGGTTTTTCCACCGCCGTTGTCGCTACATCAGCAGTGACCTTCCATGTCTCGTATTTACATACTAGCCATCGTACTCGCCCGGCCGCAGTTGTTGTACCTGGCGTCAACGACAAGACGTTGATAGCCTAGCCGTAGCTAATCTATCATTAACGACAAGACGATAGCCTAGCCATAGCTAATCTATCATTAACGACAAGACGTTGATAGCCTAGCAAGAGTTCGCTTATCATCGACGACAAGACGTCGGTAGCCGAGCAAGAGTTCGCTTATCATCAACGACAAGACGTTGATAGCCTAGCAAGAGTTCGCTTATCATCGACGACAAGACGTTGGTAGCCGAGCAAGAGTTCGCTTATCATCGACGACAAGACGTTGGTAGCCTAGCAAGAGTTCGCTTATCATCAACGACAAGACGTTGGTAGCCTAGCAAGAGTTTGCTTATCATCGACGACAAGACGTTGGTAGCCGAGCAAGAGTTCGCTTATCATCGACGACAAGACGTTAGTAGCCTAGCAAGAGTTCGCTTATCATCAACGACAAGACGTTGGTAGCCGAGCAAGAGTTCGCTTATCATCGACGACAAGACGTTGATAGCCTAGCAAGAGTTCGCTTATCATCAACGACAAGACGTTGGTAGCCGAGCAAGAGTTCGCTTATCATCAACGACAAGACGTTGATAGCCTAGCAAGAGTTCGCTTATCATCGACGACAAGACGTTGGTAGCCTAGCAAGAGTTTGCTTATCATCGACGACAAGACGTTGGTAGCCGAGCAAGAGTTCGCTTATCATCAACGACAAGACGTTGATAGCCTAGCAAGAGTTCGCTTATCATCAACGACAAGACGTTGGTAGCCTAGCAAGAGTTCGCTTATCATCAACGACAAGACGTTGATAGCCTAGCAAGAGTTCGCTTATCATCGACGACAAGACGTTGATAGCCTAACAAGAGTTTGCTTATCATCAACGACAAGACGTTGGTAGCCTAGCAAGAGTTCGCCTTAAAGTTGATTGTCTAGCTTTACTACACACTTCCACACAAAACGTCTCTGCTAATATGATATTCATATCACGTGGAGAAGACACCGGGACGATGAAAAAAAAAAAAAAAATCGCCTGGGAGCTTTGTATCATTAATGTTCGTAACGTTTTATTTTAACTAGTGGAAGAATTTAGTGTATTTGCGTTGTCTCATCTAACGTGACAGGAACACTGAGTTCACGATGGTTGACTAGGCTTTTGTGATCAATATTTGTTCTGCCAGTTAACACAAACCCTTGTTTTAGTAATGTATATATATATATATATATATATATATATATATATATATATATATATATATATATATACACACACACACACAATGTTTCTGACAAACAACTATGAAAATTGCATTTAGCTTGTTAATCAGTGATCCTGTGTACCAACTAAAATGTACGAAGGCACAGATGTAATAATTCATGTAAACCTTTTGCATTATGTATATATATTTATATTATATTAGCATTGTCTTGCATAGTCTATGACTTCATTTTATATTATTTTTCATGATGTATAAGAATTTGACAATAGCTACGTGGTAATTGAGGTAGCCATATTGGAAATGAGTGTGGTATGGACGACTGGTGTGGTGAGGAGCCACGGTCAACTTCATAGTGGAGGTGCTGGTTTCTGGTCTCGGGTTTTTCTAGGTAAGTGATATTCTCTACCGTCCAGGTTAGGTCTGGTTAGGTCAGGTAGTAAGGTTGATACTTAAGTAGTATGTCTGTTAAAATTTTGATCTGTTCGTTGTCTCTAGGATCATAGTGCTGTATTGTGGTGCCATTAATCCACAATAATCGATGTTCCAGTCCTTCTTTCGTAAATATGTAAAGATAATTTTTTTTTCTTTTGTCGTATGTTTTTGCCGAGTTTATTTTATGCTGGGGTGGATTTTGATAGTTACAAGTTTCATCTGCTTTGTTTCGTTGTTTATGTTTGATGTTATCTCAGGGAGGATGGGAGCTAATTATAGACAGCTGAGATTAGGAAATACAGGCGTCACAGGAGTTGCTGATCCAGCCAGGTACCATGACGGTCAGAAGTGTTCTTGACCTTGGCAGGTTCCATGACGGTCACAGGTGTTACTGACCCGACCAGGTCTCGTGACGGTCACAGGTGTTATTGACCTTTCCGAGCCTCGTGACGGTCACAGGTGTTACTGACCCGACCAGGTCTCGTGGCGGTCACAGTTGTTATTGACCTTTCCGATCCTCGTGACGGTCACAGGTCTCACTGACCTTGCCAGGCCCCATAACTTGCAGGTATTATTGACCTTGTTAGGCCCCATGACGGTCACAGGTGTTATTGACCTTGCGAGGTCCCATAACTTGCAGGTATTATTGACCTTGTCAGGCCTCATGACGGTCACAGGTGTTATTGACCTTGGCAGGTTCCATGACGGTCACAAGCGTTGATAACCTTACATCTGGTAACACAAGACCGCGCTGAGTGGAACACAGTATTGCCAGCTACCGCCTACCTCAACTTCCCCTTTCCTTACTTCACTATTGTATACCGTCTCATTATTTACCTACTAAGAATGATAACATTTCTGCACTGACCTCCATCCGCCTATCCTTCACCCACTGTTAATCCCTTGCACCCAAGAAATCACATACAAATAAGGTAAAATGATGTCTATAAAAAAGAACAGTCATAGTCAGAGAATGAACTAGCTGGCAGTAGTGGTCTAGGAGGACTTGAACTTCACACTGCGACCTCGACCATGAACTGTACCAACCTGACCAGACAATATATCAAACCAGTTCCTTATCGATGGCCTAAAGAAGAAGAAGAAAAAAAAACCTTGCCTCCACCATTAATGCTGTGGCAAGCTAGGCTTGGAGTTGACCGCCAAGTTTACTCTATTGCTGTATACTGAAGAAATCACTATCAGTGAAGATCTGAGAATAAAATTAAATGCGATATACATCTACACCTTGTGGGCGAGTGTTGAGAAGTACTTTCCTAAAGAAAAAGTTACAAGATATGAGAGAAAAGCGCTTTTGAAAGACCAGACGGAGGTGGTTGTAAGGCTAAACCTAACACTTGATCAAGAAAATGAGCTTCGTCATCTCACAAGTGATACATTATTAAGAATCGGTCATCTCTCATCGTTTTGGATAAGTTTTTCCAAGGAGTATCCACATTTAAGTAAGGAAAGCATCATCCCTTGAACATGTTGGACATGACTATATCCTTCAAGCTATCTTGGACACCGCACGTAGTCAAAATTGTCATGTCCGCCTCCCAGAAAAGCTGAGGGTTTTGTATAGATGCTCTATTGATTGTTCCATGTCAGCAGTTGTCATACCTACAAGGGGTCTTACCCGTCTAAGGATGGGGAGCTGAGCTACTTATCCTTCTCTTTACTATAACCAGAGTAGCATCAGAAGCCTTTCGTCTCGTTAATTCTCCTCCCATCACCTCTCTCCAACCAACCCTCTCTTCCGCTGGGATGTTTCTGTCCTTATTAATTCTCCTGCCATCACCTTTCACCAACCAACCCTCTTTTCCGCTGGTATGTTTCTGTCCTTATTAATTCTCCTGCCATCACCTCTCTCCAACCAACACTCTTCCGCTGGGATGTTTCTGTCCTTATTGATTCTCCTGCCATCACCTCTATCCAATCAACCCTCTCTTCCGCTGAGATGTTTCTGTCCTTATTATTCTGTAGGTATCAATCTGGCTACTGCTCCTGGCAACTGAGCCTCCTCCGCTTCTGGCATCTGTTTCCCATAGTTTCAAAGTCTGATCACAAGCCACAGGTGGATTTGACCGTTACGCCACTTGCCTCTTCCCGCTAAGCCATGGATCTCTCTCCTTTCTTTCGTCTTCCAGTGGCAGATCTACAGTCACTCATTTCTCACATTATGCTAAAGGATAAGATACAGTGCATGATGAGATAGTCTAGTGCATAGGTTCGAATCCTGGCTGCTGCCGCTACTCCACAGTCAGCCCAAGCTGTTTATCCACCCCTAGGGCTTGGTCGATAATGAAATGGCATTGATTAGGGCCTCAGTTGCCCATACCGTCTAGGCTAATGTAAAAGAAAATACCTCGATGATGAGAACAAAGAAACCACAAAAAGATCTGGGAATTGAAGGTACAACTTGACGGAACAGAAAACTCAAAACGTTTGAGTGGCGGGAGGTTAGCCCTGAAACTGACCAGCAATTGGACTTTACGACACAGTTTTGAGGAGCGGCGGGGCATGGTATGTATAGCCCTCTGCGTATTTGTTGCCAAGGTAAAAAGATGGTTTCGAATACGTCGTAGGCTTCGTGATTTACACCGTCGTCGGCATAGCCGTGGTAGTCGTGTTCTCGAAGACGTAAGACGTCGGCTTCCCTGAGGGAGTAGCCATTGATTGGTGTGGTAATAATTGTGGGGGCGAAGTTTGGTCTCCAAAGGATCGTAGGGTAAGGATATGTAGACATTAGTCCCCAAAAGAATGAAAAAAAGGGTGTTAAGAACATGGAACATTGACACCCAGCTTTGTGAGACATAACATAGTTCTGTGTATTGCCAGGATAAGCGGTTGTGTGGGACTGGTATGCTATGGGTCACATTTATTCACGATGATTTATTAGAAAGTTATTTTTCTCATTTTCATTTTTTCATTTTGGGTGTCAAAGGATAAGGTGGAGAATAAAACAAAAATGAGAATTTGAAGGATTACAATGCACATCCATAGGGTGGTAAAAAGATCATCGGTTAAATTACTGGAATATTTGTAGTATTGGCTTCATATAGAAAAAAAAAAAGCCGTATGTATAAGAAAAACTCCAAATCCTCAGAAAACTAGGCTACTTATTATAGTTACCCATAACTACTTAATGTTTTCTACAATAGTAGATCTGTCCATTCTCTTTGTCATCTATCTTAATGAGAATTACATTACGTATTTGACTCTCGGTCATCCGCTTAAAATGAGTAAATATGCCGTAATGTTTCCTTTGCCTATCTTCCATGGTGATATCTTTGAGGAGTGAGAGAAGGTATGGAAATGAGTAATATTACTACTGCATGAACCCTCTTTTTGGCGCCTTACATACCATCTGTTCTCAGTGGATGTTGATGTGCTTAAGACCACATCATTACTGCCCTACCTGTGTGTTTGCTACTTTACTCTTATAACCTTTATAAACTGACTTGTTAAAGTTCATATTCCCTCAAGACGGCGGGTACGTTGTCGCCATTTTTCTCTCGTGTACACTGTTTACTCTCGTTAGATACTTTGGCTATACTATGCAGGAGGGCCTAATTTTACCTGGTACTATCATTATTCATTATAGGTCCTTTTGTGCAGAAATTACGTGTACCAACTTTGCATAATAAGGATGCAATATCGAATTACGTAGCTCTCCTACGGTCATTTTCGCGTTACATTTGAGTAATGGTGTAAATTGCATGATTTCGCGCCTTGATAATTTGGCATATTGCAACAATCCATTATTATCCCATGCATTTGGCCACGTCATAAATGAGAGTGCAAGTGATCTTAGAATAACCTTTTAATAACTGAAGATGTCAAAGATTTTTCATTTGTTTGACATTGAACGATGTATTAACGACCCCGGCAGTTGTCAGTCCACAGCCCAAACAACCAAGTAACCTGCTAGCCAAAGTTTCGTCCCAGACTCAGTCACCCTCTGACTAGGGTCTGAAATGGTGATGTGTCGCCAGTGATTAATATGTTATACAGGACAAGAGCACTCAAAGTGGTGATACTAAATATTCTTACGGAGACTTGACGTACATGATGGGTCTTCGTGGCACAGGCCTTGTTTGTGTTATATTAAGAAGAAGAAAGAAAGAAATGGTAAACTGAAGAGTTGGATGAGGAAAGAACTGGTATCATTCGCTTGTGATATGGAGTAGGGGAGAAAAAAATAAGTGTATTGCAATGTAACAAGACTTGTAAGTTTGGCAGGGATTCTCGCCTGCCCACAACACACGAGAGGTAAGACATTTGTAAAGTTAACCAGGGTTTGTCCTTTATATGTCTTAAGATTAGAGAGAATAAATGTTTTTTTTTTTTTCTGTCATATTATGTGGTTGGAAATGGTGATTTAATGTCGAAAGGTTGTTTGTAGTTTGATGCTTTATTCATCTTATGTGAGCAATATATATATATATATATATATATATATATATATATATATATATATATATATATATATATATAGGTGATCACAGTAGTCCATGATGAAAGTTATGTAGGCGAAATCGCACTTCAGCAGGAATTCGTACAATTCTATTTAACATGTAATTTTCCTATACATGTGCCGCGACAATGTTTCGTGGAGACAATCCACCTCATCAGATGCCAATACTTAACAAAGTGATTTAAATTCCAACATCACAACGGAGTACCGCCGTCCAGCACCAATCAGTACACACCAATCACTGTCCGCTTTGTGTGGCAGTAACCGTTGAAAGGGAGAGTGATTAAAGGGGCTCACGTGGCGGGGGTTGACATGGGTAGCTGGGTGTCTCTTGAACAATAATTTTTTCTATGTTTTCGTGTTTTGTGAATTCTCTCATAATGATTTTTATTAAAGCTAGGATTGGCTTTAAAGTTGCCTGGGGGGACAAAATAAAGTTCTTAGTATTAGCAATTGACATTCAGTGACGTTGCGTGTGGCATAATCAGTAGAGGGGATTTTCAAGATCTCTGGGGATGATCATTTTCATGACTGTGTTTAGCGATCACATTTTTGTGGTCATCTCTGCGTACTGCATGACGGTGCCAATAACCTCTCCCTTACAGTTTTTCCCGGTCTAGCATATATATATATATATATTTACTATTCGCCATTTCCCGCGATAGCGAGTTAGCGTTAAGAACAGAGGACTGGGCCTTTGAGGGAATATCCTCACCTGGCCCCCTTCTCTGTTCCTTCTTTTGGAAAATTAGAAAAAAAAAAAAAAAGACCTCGAGAGGGATGGATTTCCAGCCCCCCGCTCCACTCCCTTTTAGTCGCCTTCTACGACACGCAGGGAGTACGTGGGAAGTATTCTTTCTCCCCTATCCCCAGGGATAATGTATATATGTGCCTTGCATTTAACGGCGTAGACAGTCCCAATTGTTGCATGATTTGGCCTTAAGGTCTTACTGATGGTGATATTGTCATGGAAAGCAACAAAGAAGCACTGCTTTTCAGAACATGTGTGGCAGTAACCGTTGAAAGGGGGAGACATTAAGCGGGTTCACGTGGCGGCGGGTTGACATGGGTAACTTTTTGTTTTCGTGTTTTGTGCATTATCTCATAATGACTTCGGTAAAGCTAGGATGGGCTTTAAAGTTACCTGGGGACAAATTAAAGTTTACTTCGTATTAGCAGTTAAGACATTCAATGATGTTACTTACGCGTGGCATAATCAGTAGAGGGGTATAGAATAACGGGATTTTCAAGATCTCTGGGGTGATCATTTTCATGACAATGATCGCATTGTTGTAGTCATCCCTGCGTACTGCATGACGGTGCCAATACACCTTCCCGCTACAGTTTTTCCGGTCTGCCATATATATATATATATATATATATATATATATATATATATATATATATATATATATATATATATATTCATTAAGGTCTTGCTGATGGTGTTGTTGTACTAGAAAGCAACATTGCAAGCAATGCTCTTTTTAGAACATGTCTTAGGTTAGCTATGTTGGGAGAATAGGGCGACACTAAACATTTAGACTTAAATTGTCACATTTTTGTTGCAAGAAGCATGATATGTCTTCCTAGCTTTCCAGTAAGCTTTGTTCACAGATCACTTGGGATAATATAACTGCCTAAAGATAAGTTTTATATGGTTGTATTAGGCTACCAGGCTCTTACAAACATATTTTCTGTAATGAATTAAATAACATCCACTCCACCATCAAATTCAAGATTGAAAGGGAAAAAGAAGGTAAACTGCTCTTTCTTGATGTGTTAATAAATACCAAATCTGATCATCTGTCCTTTAAAATATGCAGGAAGCCCAACAACTCTGAGAGCTATATCAATTTCTCAGTTCATGATTCTTCTGATATGTGATAAGCCTGGTAGAAGAATGTAGTCATATAAGACGTATCTTTATGCAATTATCCCAAGTGGTTTGTGAACAAAGCTTACTGGAAAGCTAGGAAGACATTTTATGCTTCCTGTAATAAAAATGTGACAAATAAGGATGTCTAAATGTTTAGTGTTGCCCTATTCTCCCAACTCAACTAACCTATGAAAAAAAAAAAAAGCCATGTATGTAATGTTGCTTTCTAGGACAATAACACCATCAGTAAGGTTTTAATAAATAGTAGGCTGAATCATGCAACAACTGGGAGTGTGTGTTTACGCCGTCAAACCCAAGGCATTTACGCGTCAAACGCAAGGCATATATATATATATATATATATATATATATATATATATATATATATATATATATATATATATTATACTTCGTCGGTCTTCCGCGTTAGCGAGGTAGAGCAAAGAAACAGACAAAAGAATGGCCCAACCCACCAACATACACGTTTATACATACACGTCCACACACGCACATATACATACCTATACATTTCAACGTATATATATATATATATGTATATATATATATATATATATATATATATATATATATATATATATATATATATATATATATATATATATATATACACACACGTCATGCAGTGCGCAGGGATGACTACAACAATGCGATCGGTAAACACAGTCATGAAAATGATCGCCCCCAGAGATCTTGAAAATCCCGTTATTCTATACCCCTCTGCTGATTATCCTACACGTATCGTCATGCAATCTGTCTGAATTGTAATACTAAGAACTTTAATTTGTCCCCAGGCATCTTTAAAGCCAATCCTAACTTAAACAAAATCATTATGAGAGAATTCACAAAACACGAAAACAGAAAAAAAAAATTGTTTAAGACACCCAGCTACCCATGTCAACCCCCGCCACGTGAGCCCCCTTAATCACTCTCCCTTTCAACGGTTACTGCCACACAAAGCGGACAGTGATTGGTCTGTACTTATTGGTGCTGGACGGCGGTACTCCGTTGTGATGTTGGGATTTAAATAACTTTGTTAAGTATTGGCATCTGATGAGGTGGATTGTCTCCACGAAACATTGACGTGCCGCATTTATTGGAGATGTTAAATTAAAGTGTATGATCTACTGAAGTGAGATTTTACCTTCAGATATATATATATATATATATATATATATATATATATATATATATATATATATATATATATATATATATATATATGGATTTGTATGTAGCATTTATGGATCCGGAGAAGGCATATGATAGAGTTGATAGAGATGCTCTGTGGAAGGTATTAAGAATATATGGTGTGGGAGGCAAGTTGTTAGAAGCAGTGAAAAGTTTTTATCGAGGATGTAAGGCATGTGTACGTGTAGGAAGAGAGGAAAGTGATTGGTTCTCAGTGAATGTAGGTTTGCGGCAGGGGTGTGTGATGTCTCCATGGTTGTTTAATTTGTTTATGGATGGGGTTGTTAGGGAGGTGAATGCAAGAGTTTTGGAAAGATAATTTGTTTATGGATGGGGTTGTTAGGGAGGTGAATGCAAGAGTTTTGGAAAGAGGGGCAAGTATGAAGTCTGTTGGGGATGAGAGAGCTTGGGAAGTGAGTCAGTTGTTGTTCGCTGATGATACAGCGCTGGTGGCTGATTCATGTGAGAAACTGCAAAAGCTGGTGACTGAGTTTGGTAAAGTGTGTGAAAGAAGAAAGTTAAGAGTAAATGTGAATAAGAGCAAGGTTATTAGGTACAGTAGGGTTGAGGGTCAAGTCAATTGGGAGGTAAGTTTGAATGGAGAAAAACTGGAGGAAGTAAAGTGTTTTAGATATCTGGGAGTGGATCTGGCAGCGGATGGAACCATGGAAGCGGAAGTGGATCATAGGGTGGGGGAGGGGGGCGAAAATTCTGGGAGCCTTGAAGAATGTGTGGAAGTCGAGAACATTATCTCGGAAAGCAAAAATGGGTATGTTTGAAGGAATAGTGGTTCCAACAATGTTGTATGGTTGCGAGGCGTTGGCTATGGATAGAGTTGTGCGCAGGAGGATGGATGTGCTGGAAATGAGATGTTTGAGGACAATGTGTGGTGTGAGGTGGTTTGATCGAGTAAGTAACGTAAGGGTAAGAGAGATGTGTGGAAATAAAAAGAGCGTGGTTGAGAGAGCAGAAGAGGGTGTTTTGAAATGGTTTGGGCACATGGAGAGAATGAGTGAGGAAAGATTGACCAAGAGGATATATGTGTCGAAGGTGGAGGGAACGAGAAGTGGGAGACCAAATTGGAGGTGGAAAGATGGAGTGAAAAAGATTTTGTGTGATCGGGGCCTGAACATGCAGGAGGGTGAAAGGAGGGCAAGGAATAGAGTGAATTGGATCGATGTGGTATACCGGGGTTGACATGCTGTCAGCGGATTGAATCAAGGCATGTGAAGCGTCTGGGGTAAACCATGGAAAGCTGTGTAGGTATCTATATTTGCGTGTGTGGACGTATGTATATACATGTGTATGGGGGTGGGTTGGGCCATTTCTTTCGTCTGTTTCCTTGCGCTACCTCGCAAACGCGGGAGACAGCGACAAAGCAAAAAAAAAAAAAAAAATCTTTCAAACTATTCGCAATTTCCCGCGTTAGCAAGGTAGCGTTAAGAACAGAGGACTGGGCCTCTGGGGGAATATCCTCTCCTGGCCCCCTTCTCTGTTCCTTCTTTTGGAAAATCAAAAATCCTCCCCTCTCGTTTTTTTTTTTTTTATTATTTTCCAAAAGAAGGAAGAGAGAAGGGGGCTAGGTGAAGATATTCCCTCAAAGGCCCAGTCCTCTGTTCTTAACGCTACCTCGCTATCGCGGGAAATGGCGAATTGTATGGAATATATAAATATATATATATATATATATATATATATATATATATATATATATATATATATATATATATATATATAATCACCCAGCCAAACTTCCGGGTCGATGGTCTAACTGCTCGTTACAGACCTTTTTCTATGGTCCCCGTAAATACCTGTCCCAATGACCAGGCAGGCCAGTGCACCCCTGACCTCCGTGGGGTCAAGACGTACCTAAGACAGTTGGTCAAGTGAACGAAATCATATAGTGTAACAAGAAACTGAAATATTTATTGTCACATTTCAGAAGTTACCAAAAACGATTTAGTGTGTAGTTTTTTGTCTGTGACCTCACGTGACTGGGTTAGAACTTGTGGTGCAAAAACTAGTGCAATTAATAGTTTGTGGGAATGATAGCTGTGCCAACCTCAAGTCATCTAACTCATATATATATAACTCGTATTCCACACTGATTTGACGTAGTGAGAAGAAAAGGAAAATGAGTGAGAATGAACCTAGAAATTAATGGTAAAGGATTTGTAAACGTGTGAAAATAGTGGTGTATTATTTGATGGAAGACATTTTGACAAGGGCAGCGTTGAGTGATGGTAACGGGTCTTAAGTGCAATTAAAGTCATTGGAAATATATTCAGTACATGAATTCAAAAAGGGAGTCCGGGAATTTCCTGGGATCTCAAGGAAATGTTGGGATCTCTGGAAATATTTCCTTAATTACAAGACTAACATTCACATATTGTGTGAGTCTTCATAGTTAGAATATTCTTAAAGGACATGGCATAAGACCGTAGGGGATCAGAACAGGCAGACTAATGGAAGGGAACCCGAAAGAAACTGCAGTGAAAACTATTGTGATTACAGAGAGAAAAAAGAATTGTGGAAATGATTACGTACCTTAAAGTTAGGTCACTCCTGACTGATGGCTGTCACAACCTTATGCTTGCTGGGCGGCAGAAGGTAAGTAACATATTTACTTATCTAGCAACTCATTTGTATGTCTAAGTTTCACAAAAGTTTACTTAAACTGACAGGAAGACCTCAACTTAGATGAGTTAGATTTATATTTTTTTTTTTCAATTTTTGAATTGGGCATGATGGTATGTAGCTGTATTATATGTAGATGTAACTTCAAGTTAAACAGAGTTGACCTAATTTTGTTTTATCCTTAGTAACCATTTGTACTTAATGACTTTTTCATGGTATCTAATTTTGTTTTATCCTAAGTAACCATTTGATAATTGTACTTTATGACTCTTTCATGGTATGACTGATTCCAGTTGTCAAAGTTAGTTCTTCAAATTGTCATGCAAAAATTTCTAACCAGGTATTTAGGAAGTGAAAGCTGACATAATGAAAGGCTTGCTGGATTTATTTAAGATTTTAAGGTTAAATAATGCGATTGAAAAGAAGTACACTACATTTTAACAGGCAATACTTTATATATGTATATATATATATATATATATATATATATATATATATATATATATATATATGACTTGGTTGCTTAACCCTTTCGGTGCCTTTGATGTCAGGCTGCTCTTAAATAGCAGTGCTATGAATATCAATCAATTACGGGTAATTTCTCACCACATTCAATTTTGTGCCAAAGATGGCAGTCCAGACAAAAGAATGAGTCACCAGAGCTGCCTGGAGGCCTCATTAATCATGATGGGTGATGTTGCACCTTTAATTAGAAACATTTTGAGTAAGAGATTTCCACCTTTACCCGTGAATAGCACCCACAGATATGCCTACCTCCCTTAGGATTTGCCGATCTGGTAATTTGATTTTCCTAAATTACAAATGCTTAACTCATCTTGATTTAAAAAAGATAAAGTTCTGATAATTTTTCAGCAACTAATCATAAAAATGAAAAGGTTACTAAATTTGGTAATGTAACTTGTTTGCATAGATTGTCCAATCTGTTAAAACTGTATTCTTAATCTAGGAAGAATGGTTGAGATGAAAAAAAAAAATGCATTTATGTTTCTTGTGGACCATTCTACTAGTAAAACAAATGATAGAAATGATTTGTTTGATGAGGGGAGGCTAAAATGCATACCGAAAGGGTTTAATGCAAATCAAGAATACTTTAAGGACGTTCTCTTCTCGAAGATACTAGCATAACCTCCACAGCAGCTAAAAGGAACCCTCCAGGACCCCCTACACACATTTTTGTGAACTTCTGTTTGGTATCAGCTGCTGTGGATATTGTGCCTTATCTTCATGCTGTAAGGTCAATTTCCAGAAAGCTGCAGAATTTTACACAGATAAGCAGCTTTTCTATTTATCCCACTGCATACTGTGGGATTTTATTGTACATGAGAATCCATGCACAGCATTACCACCAGAAGCATATAAAGCTTTTCTGTCAACATATATTATGACACTCAGCTTCAGGTTGATCAGGAACATAAGTTTTAATAACAAATGGAAGCCCATATATCACATGTTAGTTTCAATTAAGCATTTTGGCATATCATGTGCCTAGACTCTGTTTTTACTGTATTCTACTCAAGGTTAGACCAACATAAACCACAAGTATATCTTAATAACTTAGCAAACCTAATTTGAGAAATTATATCAGAAAGAGCAGAAATATTTTCCAGTAAATTTCACAATTATCTGCTATTCCTAATGTGTTTTATAGAGAACAATTTAAAACCTTTAACATATTGAGTGTAAGCTTGGTTATGTATGTCATGTTTTTTATTAGACAAGGTATAACTTGCACTTAAGACCTCCAATTTTCAGTGTTCAGTACCTTAGTCCTAAAATGTGCAAATTCAGTAATAACCAATCTTTAACTCATTTCTGTTGTATGTACTGCAAGTGTATAAAAAGCCATAAACAATGGTGATCATTCATCTCTTTCCACATGCAAGATGTACCATGTGCTGTACATCTGAAGCAAAACAGATCATTATTGGATAACACATAAGAAACAAATATATTACTTTCATATTGTTTCACATCTTAAACCCAGATCGTAGAATGATTGAAATTCCATTTTATAGAATGAACATGAAACGTTGCTACCTTTAGAGTTACATGGATAATTCAGTTTAGTAGGTAAGTTCACAATATTCAATGGGGTAGTCAGTAAGATATGCACATAGACTGGCTCTTGTCACACACGTATAGAATTGGTTCATAAGATCATACGTGCATTGTTTAGAATCATGAGCAGAAAATAGGCCAACTGCTTTAGAGTGATATAAATGACATACATATTTTAGGCCACATTAATGTAGTCATGCAAATGTATAGTATACATTCATGTGTGCAAATTTATGGCCAAAAGTCGACAGAGGCACATGGGTCTTGAGTTGTAGTATATGGATCTTATGTAATCCATATCACTAAATGCACTGAATAAGCCAAAGTTTATTGAGTAACATATATATATAGTATTCCATGAATTGCACAGATGAGGATAGGGTAGACTCTCTTAAGCTATGTCTCTTTTGTTGGGACTATATTTTACAACACTTCAGATTTAATCTGATGAATGATGTGAACACTAGAGTATGCTATACTTTGCAGAACCAAATTTAAATTATTAACTAATGTATTTACATGTGCAATTTTTGTGCCACAGTAGTCTACTGTTTCACATTTACAAATTTTTTAATCTCACAAGGCTGAGGGATACATTTAATCTGAAGTGTCACAAGTATTGCTTATGGTGCCCCATTTACAAAATGAGTTAGAGTTGCAGCACCAGACACAGTAGTCAACACTGACAGTTTTTGGACATGGATAACGTATTGAATTTTTCTTTCAATTTTACACAACTTGCAGGTAGCATTTCATTATATTCATGATAATTTTTTTAACATGTGTCAGAAATATATTACTACACATGATTCTTGTGAAATGGGGAATGTTGCCGAGTTCACAATATGAAATCTTTTATAGTTGTTTGCAGTTTGATACAATACATATACTTTAATGTTGATCATCCATTTTGGAAATTAAGAAAATTTATTGTAAGATATATGAATTTATAAAATTCTCAAGATATTATATTCTCATGAAGGGAAGATTATTAACATTTAAAACTCAAGGTAAACAAATGAGAACATTTATAAAGTTGGCATACAGTTAAAAGCTGTGTAAAATGCAGCCACATACCTTTATTCATTGGCAGAATAATGGCAAAATATGTCATAAAAACAAGAGAGATAAAGGGATGAAAATACTCTTGTAAATATTTATTTCTGAACACCCTTTGGGGTTCGTCAATAAAGTGCGTACCTGGCTCAAGCTAGGCTATATATATATATATATATATATATATATATATATATATATATTCCCTGGGGATAGGGGAGAAAGAATACTTCCCACGTATTCCCTGCGTGTCGTAGAAGGCGACTAAAAGGGAAAGGAGCGGGGGGCTGGAAATCCTCCCCTCTCGTTTTTTTTTTTTTTTTTTTCCAAAAGAAGGAACAGAGGAGAGGTCCAGGTGAGGATATTCCCTCAAAGGCCCAGTCCTCTGTTCTTAACGCTACCTCGCTATCG
The DNA here is from genome assembly GCF_036320965.1 of Panulirus ornatus. Lineage (NCBI taxonomy): Eukaryota > Metazoa > Arthropoda > Malacostraca > Decapoda > Palinuridae > Panulirus > Panulirus ornatus. Next base: position 16,533,823 of record NC_092255.1, read on the forward strand.
TGGGAAATAGCGAATAGTATGAAAAAAAAATAAAAATATATATATATATATATATATTTCTAAAAGGGGAAACAGAAGAAGGAGTCACGCGGGGAGTGCTCATCCTCCTTGAAGGCTCAGACTGGGGTGTCTAAATGTGTGTCGATGTAACCAAGATGAAAGAAAAGGAGAGATAGGTAGTATGTTTGAGGAAAGGAACCTGGATGTTTTGGTTCTGAGTGAAAAAAAGCTCAAGGGTAAATGGGAAGAGTGGTTTGGGAATGTTTTGGGAGTAAAGTCAGGGGTTGGTGAGAGGACGAGAGCAAGGGAAGGAGTAGCACTGCTCCTGAAACAGGAGTTGTGGGAGTATGTGATAGAGTGTAAGAAAGTAAGCTCTAGATTGATATGGGTAGAACTGAAAGTGGATGGAGAGAGATGGGTGATTATTGGTGCATATGCACCTGGGCATGAGAATAAAGATCTTGAGAGTCAAGTGTTTTGGGAGCAGCTAAGTGAGTGTATTAATAGTTTTGATGCACGAGACTGGGTTATAGTGATGGGTAATTTGAATGCAAAGGTGAGTAATGTGGCAGTTAAGGGAGTAATTGGTGTATATGGGGTGTTCAGTATTGTAAATAGAAATGGTTTACCTCAGACACTTCACATGCAATGGTTCAATCAATTTTATAGCACATCGACCCTGGTATACCACATCATTCCAATTCACTCTGTTCCTTGCAAGCCTTTCACCCTCCTGCATGTTCAGGCCCTGATCGCCCAAAATCTTTTTCACTCCATCCTTCCACCTCCAATTTGGTCTCCCACTTCTCGTTCCCTCCACCTCAGACACATATATCCTCTTTGTCAACCTTTCCTCACTCATTCTCTCCATGTGGCCAAACCATTTCAAAACACCCTCTTCTGCTCTCTCAACCACCCTCTTTTTATTACCACACATCTCTCTTACCCTTTCATTACTTACTCGATCAAACCAATTCACACCACATATTGTCTTCAACCATCTCATTTCCAACACATCCACCCTCCTTCGCACAACCCTATCTCTAGCCCATGCCTTGCAACCTTATAACATTGTTGGAACCACTATTCCTACAAACATACCATTTTTGCTTTCTGAGATAATGTTCTTGCCTTCCACACATTGAGAGCGTTGATTAGTTAATGCTAAAAGAATTTGGACATATGGAGAGGATGAGCAAAGAAAGATTGACTAAGAGGATCTATGTGTCAGGAGTGGAGGGAGGAAGGAGACCTTGGGCTATAAAGGCTTGAACATTCAGGAAAGTGAGTGTCATGCTTGGGATAAAATGAACTGGATGTGGGATGGCAGAGGCATGCTGTCAATGGGCTGAATTAGGGCACAAGAACTGGTTAAGCAAAACTATGAAATGGTTTTTGGGACTTGGTTGATGTAGTTATGTTATGGTTTTTGATTTATTACGTGTGACAGCTAGAGAATGGATACTTGTAAATGAGGCTGATTTTCATGTTTTTCATTTGTTCTTGACATGATTTTGCAAACATCCCTTGATGGCTATTTTTCATCAGCCGAGCAACATATGTAGATGGTTATTTACACATCAAGGTTCATGCCCCTACTTCAAGGCTGCATGTTGAGCCTTGGTGGTGGTTGAGGTGGCAGTGTGTCATAATTTCTCCCCATAGTAAGTTATCTGGCTCTGCCAATGAAAGCATATTGTTGTGAGAGTTAGGAAGGATATTCAGTGGCTGTTGTGAGGTTAGAAATCTATTTCCTATGTTTTCAGTTTTTTTTGTTTGATCCTCAGTTATTACTTTGATTTTGTTGCTTGATTTCTCATTTGGGGATAGTTCATTTCTGTTTAATAGGGAAGATCTCTTTGTCACAAATCTGTTGCTTATTCTTTTGAATGTTACATCCTCGAAAGGGTTCCAGTTGTTAGATTTTTTTACTGAAGAAAGCAAATTTTGGCCTGTAGTGTATCTGTTCTTCACTCTATTTCCCAGGGGCTTAATGAGTTGGGGTGGGGGGAAATCACTGCCCTGGGGCCTGTTAAGGGGCTTAGATTCAAGCTTCATTTATTTTTCAAATCCCAATCAGTACTATTCCCACCTCGAGTCCTCTTTATCTTCCATGGGGCTCCCACAGTGCTCAGGAAGACGACGCATGTCCGCTTGGCAGAACCATGGGGTCATAAAGTGTAGTGATGTGTGTGTCTATGTGGGATGAGTGCAGGGCAATTGAGCATTAAGTGTAAAATGTCTTCATTGTGATAGCAACATCTTGAACATGAGGGGGTCCTCCTCATCGTTGCATAATACTCCACATGCACTTCCCCTTTAAGTTCTTAAAAAAGTTGAAAATAAAAGAGTGAGGGGGCATAAGAACATTGGCAGGTCCCCTCTTTAAAAGGAAGAGTCCAGTGTGGTTTACCCCAGGGCCCAAGCTGGCTCTTGATACCCCTGGTCCCCAGTTTTGTTCTAGCTCATAATGTTTATATTCTTGCCAGAATAGGCTCATGCCATCATTTTATTTTGATTTCTTTTTTTGGGGCTGATATTAATTTTGATTTTCATATTCTGGCTATTTTCTGGTTTGAGGTAGCATTTATTCAATTAATTTTTCTTTTTCGTTTACCTCTGTTCTTGCCCATACTCCTTTCCAAACCACCTCCTCTGACTCTCATTATATGGCCTCCGAATCATTTCCACTCCATGTATTCTTACCAATTCTTTATTGAGCTTGATTCTCTTTCTGTATTCAGTTACTGAACTGTCTGTGTTCTCTGTTATTATTGTGTGTATAATTATGCACTTTTCTTCCATTGTACATGCTTGGAAATTCATGTAGCACTGTAATGGTAGTTGTCTGTCTTCATTGGACTGTCTGGGTGCAGGTATATCAGTCTGCATTCATCACTTCATTTGCAATTTTGGTATTTGTTGTAAATGTAACATATATAAGAGTGAGCATATCCTCTCCTTTCCAGTGGTGTACCTTTTGGTATTCAAAGTTCCATATAAGAAAGCTTTTACGCACATTTTGGGTTGATTATATTTCTGTATCTGAACTGGTACGAGATGTATGTTTTGCATGTATGTATGTACAATATCTTGCTTCCTTTCTTGGTAAAAACACATTACTTTTTTTCTTTTGACTTGTTTAATGATTTTGTTTCTTTTTAGACCTTGCACTTCTCTCCTTTCTTTCTTCTGCAATTGTGTTATATTTTGCACTGGATTCCTTGATTTCTTTTTATCCATTTTTCTTCTTAGTATCCTCTTGTATCATGTTCCTTGTCTTCATTTTCACTTTCTTGCATTTATTTTTTCATTGTCTTCTACTTCATCATATTTCTACCATTATTATATATCTGTTTTATTCATTGTTCTTGCATTTGTGTCTCATAACCTTTCTACCTTCAACTCATGTCTATAAACGTATTTCAAGCCCTGATTAATATCTAAATTCTTTTTCTCCTACTTGTTTTCTCATTTCATGAGTTGGCTTTGATTGGACATGTTTTTGCCCATGCTGTGTCAGTCACTAATAAAAGAGAGTCTACCTGCAAGGCCTTTGATGAGATTCTGCCAATAGCCAGAACTAGCATGAAGTGCTTACTTTGCATCTCACTGGTTTATCATTACTTTTTCTATCCACTGCCACTCACATTACTTAACTGTCAGTCCTGGGTTCATCAAGAACTATTTTAAACCATTTATCTAGGTTTCTTTCAAGTTTTTCTGAACTTGTTCAATTCATGTTTATTTAACTTGATGCTGCACTGAATAGTTTTCCATCTTTCTCATTGGACCCATATTTTTCTTGTTTAGTTCAGGGGGGTTCCAAACTTCCAAACAAGTTACATTTCTGACCCTTTTCATGAGCTGAAATGTTCGTAAGTTGGAAAGTATAAAGAAATGAGAATAATAATGAGTGTGAAATTGTATTCTGAAGTAAATATAATTAATAGAACATCATATCAAGTAACACTTAATGAAAAAAATGCACATTTAAGTAGATCCATATTTCATGAGTAATTATATGTCACACTAGAAATTGAATAATTTTTAGAAGCTCGTTCATAAGTATGGGAGTTCATAGGTTGGACATTCTTAAGTTGGGGACCACCCTGTATATTTTTCAGTATATTCCATGGTATGATTGCAGAATTAAGGACTGTTATTTTTGAAGATTTTTTTGACATGCAATGAAATGTTTTCATTACTTTTATATTTTCTTTAGTAGCAGTTTCACAGCTTCTCAAATTATTATATAAAAAAACAGGACAAACACTGTTTGCATGTTTCTTTGAATATTTATACAGACTTCTTATTGTATGGATTATTATAGGATTTAATGTCTAGCAACAATTTATGTATGTCACTGCAAGCATTAATAGCCATTTGGTTTGCCTTTAGACAGGGATGGGTGATTCACGAGGACTGATCATATACGATACAGCTGCAGTGAACAGAAATTACAACACTTTAATGTGTAGACTATAGCTGCAGTGAATGGGTTAAACCTAAGAAATTATTGATATGAAGTCACACACTATGTTATTGTTATATTTCTGATGACAATAGTCATATTCATAAAATCAAAATATATGAGAACATAAGTGGCTTACCTAGGAAGGTGATTACTATTGTTCTCATGATAACTATGGGTAAAAATGAATTGTGAATGATATCATACCAAATTATTTTATTTATTCTCATAACAATAACAGTTTTTAACCATTATTAAGCTAAATAAAGAAAATAGCTCCAGTAATGCCATAAGTAAGAATAATTTTGCTCAGAGAAAGAATACTTCCCACGTATTCCCTGCGTGTTGTAGAAGGCGACTAAAAGGGAAGGGGGCGGGAGGCTGGAAATCCTCCTCTCTCGTTTTTTTTTTTTTTTTTTTTTTTTTTTTTTTTTTCTTTTTTTTTTTCCCAAAAGAAGGAACAGAGAAGAGGGCCAGGTGAGGATATTCCCCCAAAGACCCAGTCCTCTGTTCTTAATGCTACCTCGCTATCGCGGGAAATGGCAAATAGTATGAAAGAAAAGAAAAAGAAGTGTTGATGTTATAAACTTAAAAGTTTGTAGGCCTTTCTTTGGTTACAATACATTGGTAGAATCATTTTATATATTGCAAATGTTTGCTGAACATGTATCTACTTTTTTAAATGCTGTTAGCTGAAGAAGAAGCCTTAAAACATTAAATAGCAGTAATGATGCAGATATAACATCTCCAGTCTAAATCCCATGAGACTGAGCAGTATTCAGATTTAAGTTTTCTGGAATGTAGATACTTTTTATGGGGTTTTCTGTTACTGAATGTCATTTCTGTTATATGGATATTAGTATATACCAACTAAAACATTTATTTACTTACCCAAATTCTTCCATGTCACAGCTTCTAACTAGTATACTAAGGTAGACTTTGGTTGTTACATAAAAGTTGACATGTTGGGGAGTTCGGAGCTTGTTGGACACCACTTGAAGGCAAAACATGAGTAAAATCTACAGAAATAATTAAGAAAAGCACGGAGCACTACCACTATGAATGCAAACTTCAGAAGCTTGTGTGCCAAAATGGTGGGTACCATAAGTGTGCTGACATTCAGATTTTGGATGTTTAGACTAGAGATCTGCCTGTATTATGTGATTACAGTTTTTTGCAAATTCAATCAGAAAAACTAGTGAAGTGCATGTGTTTCTACGAATAATTAAGTGCGTCATCATCTTGGACTTCAGTATGGTGCAAAATATTAATGTTTATTATATAAGATGAAGAAATAAGCTGGTATATCAGAACTTGAAGGAAGCAGTGAGGCAGCTAATCATCCAACAGCCATAAGTGACTGCACACCTAAAAGCAAAGATTAACAGATTTTTCTCATAAATATGTTGTGGCAACATTGGCATGCATTTCCAAATTTATGATTCACCTTGCAGCCACAACTTTACATATGAAAGATGTTTTACAAATTTTACAAATAGTAACTGATAAACTTATTATCTTGTGGGATCTCTGTGCAATGGATTATTGTTTTGGTCATTTGTATATATAAATTTATATTATTTTAGCCAGAAAAATATTTTTCTTAAATTCCATGAAAAATAAAAATGGAACTATGTCATAAGCTCATTTATAATCATGTCTTTTATTGTAGACAAGATGGATATAACTGTTTTGCCATTATGATATTTCAGAACAACCTCTACATACAATAAGAGTTCCACTCTCCTTACCCTCTCACTTGCTAGCTTGCACTTGCCTACATCCCTTCACTTGTCTTGCACTGACATGGATCATTATCTGTTTAGACTTTCTTACATTCACATTTTATACATAATGCTAAATATCTCATCAGTTTGAATACTGTTGTGGACTTGTATTGAAAACAGTGACTGCCAGTGAACTCAAATTTGTGATAAGTGATCCAAGAAACAATGCTCATATTGAACATTCCACATATTATCAGTTGGTATTCCATGCTGATAATACAACCTCTTAGTCTGCACATATTCACCAGTTTATACTGACAAGACTAAGCAGACATTTCAAACAAGTCATGAGGAGAGGAATAAACAAACCTGGAAAGACACAAAAGGTACACAAAAACCTCACTATTTCAAACTTTAGCTATTCATGTTTCAGTAATGCTGAACAAATTAACAAAAACAAATTCTAATTAACCTCTTGAAATTTTTTATTGTGATTGGCCTTTGGTCAAACTACAACTAACGGTCTAATTTGCAACCTGCATGTGGTATGTTCACCACTTTTATTACTGCTTGTGGAGCAGTTTGGGTCATTTCTCACTATGCATGTTGTGGCCCAGCCTTCATATAGTTCAGCGCTCATTTAGTTTGTAACCACTTTTATATTTTTCAAAAAGTTTTGCTGGAGTGCATTCAGTATGGCATAGGAAATGAGAGTAATGCTAGTTCATTTCACAAATGAGGAAAATTACCTAGTTTAAAGCGTACATGCCATATCAGAAGTGATTAAACAATTGGAAAGTGGTGCATCAGTTAGGTCAATTGTGTCAAAGTTTGGCTGTAACAAAACCAATGTTAGTGACAGTCAGTGCACAGAAGATATATTCATTTAGTTATTCATTTATTATACTTTGTCGCTGTCTCCCGTGTTAGTGACATAGTGCAAGGAAACAGATGAAAGAATGGCCCAATCCACCGACATACACATGGATATACATAAACGCCCACACACGCACATATAGATAGTTATACATTTCAACGTATACACACACATACATATACAGACATATGCATATATACACATGTACATATTCATACATACTGCATTCATCCATTCCCGTTGCCATCCTGCTACACATGAAATGGCACCCCTCTCCCCCTGCTCACGTGTGCTAGGAAAAGGGAACAAAGGCCACATTCGTTCACACTCAGTCTCTAGCTGTCATGTGTAATGCACCGAAACCACAGCTCCCTTTCCACATCGAGGCCCCATAAAACTTTCCATGGTTTACCCCATACGTTTCACATGCCCTGGTTCAATCCATTGACAGCACATTGACCCTGGTATACCACATTGTTCCAATTCACTCTATTCCTTGCACACCTTTCACTTTCTTGTATGTTCAGGCCCCAATCGCTCAAAATCTTTTTCACTCCATAATGCCACCTCCAATTTGGTCTCCCACTTCTTGTTCCCTCCACCTCTGACACATATATCCTCTTTGTCAATCTTTCCTCACTCATTCTCTCCATGTGACCAAACCATTTCAGTGCACCCTCTTCTGCTCTCTCAACCACACTCTTTTTATTACCACACATCTCTCTTACCCTTTCATTATTTATTCGATCAAACCACCTCACACCACATATTGTCCTCAGACATCTTATTTCCAGCACATCCATCTTCCTCCACACAACCCTATCTACAGCCCACACCTCACAGTCTTATAACATTGTTGGAGCCACTATTCCTTCAAACATACCCATTTTTGCTCTCCGAGATAACGTTCTCACCTTCCACACATTCTTCAATGCTCCCAGAACCTTCACCCCTCCCCACCCTGTGACTCACTTCTGCTTCCATGGTTCCATCTGCTGCCAAATCCACTCCCAGATATCTAAAACACTTCACTTCCTCCAGTTTTTCTCCATTCAAACTTACCTCCCCAATTGACTTGTCCCTCAACCCTACTGAACCTAATAACCTTGCTCTCATTTAGATTTACTCTCAACTTTCTTCTTTCGCACACTTTACCAAACTCAGTCACCAGCTTCTGCAGTTTCTCATCCGAATCAGCCACCAGCGCTGTATCATCACCGAACAACAGCTGACTCACTTCCCAAGCTCTCTCATCCCCAACAGACTGCATACTTGCCCCTCTCTCCAAAACTCTTGCATTCACCTCCCTAACAACCTCATCCATAAGCAACAACCATGGAGACATCACGCACCCCTGCCACAAACCAACGTTCACTTGGGAACCAATCACTTTCCTCTCTTCCTACTCGTTCACATGCCTTACATCCTCGATAAAAACTTTTCGCTGATTCTAGCAACTTACTTCCCCACCATATACTCTTAATACCTTCCACAGAGCATCTCTATCAAATCTATCATATTCCTTCTCCAGATCCATAAATGCTACAAACAAATTCATCTGTTTTTCTAAGTATTTCCTGCATACATTCTTCAAAGCAAACACCTGATCCACATATCCTCTACCACTTCTGTAACCACAATGCTCTTCCCGAATCTGATGCTCTGTACATGCCTTGACCCTCTCAATCAATAACCTCTCATATAATTTCCCAGGAGTACTCGACAAACTTATACCTCTGTATATATATATACGTGACAGCTAGAGACTGAGTGTTAAAGAATGTGGCCTTTGTTGTCTTTTCCTAGCGCTACCTCTTGCACATGAGGGGGGAGGGGGTTGTTATTTCATGTGTGGTGGGGTAGCGATGGGAATGAATGAAGGTGGACAGTATGAATAATATACATGTGTATATATGTATATATGTTTTTATCGAGGATGTAAGGCATGTGTACGTGTAGGAAGAGAGGAAAGTGATTGGTTCTCAGTGAATGTAGGTTTGCGGCAGGGGTGTGTGATGTCTCCATGGTTGTTTAATTTGTTTATGGATGGGGTTGTTAGGGAGGTGAATGCAAGAGTTTTGGAAAGAGGGGCAAGTATGCACTCTGTTGGGGATGAGAGAGCTTGGGAAAAGAGTCAGTTATTGTTCGCTGATGATACAGCGCTGGTAGCTGATTCATGTGAGAAATTGCAGAAGCTGATGACTGAGTTTGGTAAAGTGTGTGAAAGAAGAAAGTTAAGAGTAAATGTGAATAAGAGCAAGGTTATTAGGTACAGTAGGGTTGAGGGTCAAGTCAATTGGGAGGTAAGTTTGAATGGAGGAAAACTGGAGGAAGCAAAGTGTTTTAGATATCTGGGAGTGGATCTGGCAGCGGATGGAACCATGGAAGCGGAAGTGAATCATAGGGTGGGGGAGGGGGCGAAAATCCTGGGAGCCTTGAAGAATGTGTGGAAGTCAAGAACATTATCTCGTAAAGCAAAAATGGGTATGTTTGAAGGAATAGTGGTTCCAACAATGTTGTATGGTTGCGAGGCGTGGGCTATGGATGGAGTCGTGTGCAGGAGGGTGGATGTGCTGGAAATGAGATGTTTGAGGACAGTATGTGGTGTGAGGTGGTTTGATCGAGTAAGAGAGATGTGTGGAAATAAAAAGAGCGTGGTTGAGAGAGCAGAAGAGGGTGTTTTGAAATGGTTTGGGCACATGGAGAGAATGAGTGAGGAAAGATTGACTAAGATGATATATGTGTAGGAGGTGGAGGGAACAAGGAGAAGTGAGAGACCAAATTGGAGGTGGAAAGATGGAGTGAAAAAGATTTTGAGTGATCGGGGACTGAACATGCAGGAGGGTGAAAGGCGGGCAAGGAATAGAGTGAATTGTATCAATGTGGTATACCGGGGTCGACGTGCTGTCAATGGATTGAATCAGGGCATGTGAAGCGTCTGGGGTAAACCATGGAAAGTTCTGTGGGGCCTGGATGTGGAAAGGGAGCTGTGGTTTCGGGCATTATTGCATGACAACTAGAGACTGAGTGTGAACGAATGGGGCCTTTGTTGTCTTTTCGTAGCGCTACCTCACACACATAAGGGGGGAGGGAGATGTTATTCCATGTGTGGCGAGGTGGTGATGGGAATGAATAAAGGCAGACAGTGTGAATTGTGTGCATGTGTATATATGTATATGTCTGTGTGTGTATATATGTATATGTCTGTGTGTGTATATATATGTGTACATTGAGATGTATGGGTATGTATATTTGCATGTGGGGACTTGTATGTATATACATGTGTATGGGGGGTGGGTTGGGCCATTTCTTTCGTCTGTTTCCTTGCACTACCTTGCAAGTGCGGGAGACAGCGACAAAGCAAAATAAATAAATAAATGAATCGATATGTATATGTCTGTGTGTGTATATATATGTATACGTTGAGATGTATAGGTATGTATATTTGCATGTGTGGACATGTATGTATATACATGTGTATGTGGGTGGCCATTCTTTCGTCTGTTTCCTTGCACTAGCTCGCTAATACGGGAGACGGTGACAAAGCAAAATAGATAATAAGATATATATGTGTGTGTATACATACACGTCCACACACGCACATATACATACCTATACATTTCAACGTATACATATATATGCATACACAGACATATACATATATACACATGTGCATAATTCATACTTCCTGCCTTTACTCATTCCTGTCGCCACCCCGCCACACATTCGTTCACACTCATTCTCTAGTTGTCATATATAATGAACCAAAACCACATCTCCCTTTCTGCATCCAGGCCTCACAAAACTTTCCATGATTTACCCCAGATGCTTCACTGGTGAACTGTGCACAAAGTTTTTCATTACTGCCAATTTGCTAATTTTGAATCCACATTCAATCTTCGTCAAGTATGCAGCAAGTAGTCATGTATTGTCTCTTGAGTTTGATTTCATGGGCTTAACTTTCTCACTGTGGATGGTATATGCTGTTTTTCTTTTCTTAACACTGCTTGTGGTACAAACGGGATTCCCAGATCCAAAAATTCCAGGTAAGGTGATGGAACATAAATACGAGTATATAAGTTGTCCACTGACATGCAATATGTGTTGTCATGCAGTAAATCAGAAATTTTTCCCTTCTATGATTTGGCTACACTCAAGATGTCAGAGGGAGCAGTATGTTTTCTAATGCTGCCGTAGTAGCAGAGGATAATCCAGATAATTTCATGGATGTAGAAAAAGCAGTTCTTCCATGAAGAAGTGAAAAATCCATATTTTCTTCCCTCTTAAAGGGTATCTTTTCATCATATATTACTGAGGAAAAATATCCATAAAAGTAGCATACTTTTCTCTATATTGGTATGGGAGAGTGTTGAACTGAAGAATTTTATGCCCTGTTGGGGCATAGACCCCCATTATTTGTGTAATTATATGGTGATTTTGGTTTTCTCCAGGTGTGACATAGTTCTGTATACACTGAAACACATTACACATTTTGTTTTTTACAAGTCATGAAGTCACAATCCCCCTTTATGTATTCTTTATAACTCTTACACAAACAGGATAGTAATTATGAAAATTGAAATTGTCTGACTTTCATAAAAGAAATAAGTGATAATACACAAGATATTGTTTCTTTTACTATAAAATTGTATGGTGACTCCATGCATTGCACTTTCTGAAATTGTGACACAGTTACACCTTCTTGCATGATTTGGGTGTATATGTGGTGCATGATATTTTTTTCCAGCTGTGTTATTAGATTCCTTGTGACATCTGTGAATAAGATGTGGAATCATACGTAGATAGGGAACTTAAACAAAAGTGCATAGCTTTAGACTCACGATTGTGGCATGGCACATCATACATTTGGCCACCATGGTTGCACAGCACAATGAAAGGAGTAAATGGCAGTCAACATGATTTTTCTATTTGGAACTGTGGCTAACATCATATGATGTTTCATCTTCTCTTACCTCCGTTTAAATATCTAGCTGGTTTATTGTAACATTGCTAGTGTATAGAATTCTCTTCTATCGCCAGGAAAGCTCCAGAAAACTACTGCTCTCATTACCCTTGCAATCACTTTTGTAGACCTTTTGGCTTGTGCATACAGTAACCCTGTGAAAGTAAACAGATTTTTGGGATAGCATTAGTGATGAGAAGAAGCACATCATCTAATGTATCAGCTGGCAAGAAAATTGAGGAATAAAAGATGAAAATTGAAAAAGTGACTTGTAAAGTAATTTCAGTAGGATTAAAGAGGAGGAGGCTAGCACAGGTCCACATCCTCACCACCCTCATGGAACAAAGTACATAATAAGTACCCCTTGGGTGTGATGGACAATATTTGTAACAAGTGATAATAGAGATCTAAAATATTTCCTAGCATATATTGCCTAAAATTTCATTTATATTCACCCATAGTGTATCATTTCAGATGTATCATGTAGAGTCTGTGCCAAATTAAGGAGTGAGAAGGCTGTCAACTTATTACATATGTCGTTTTGTGTAATATATTAAGTTGTGCATCATCAGCACTAATCACATGTTTGGCAGTAATGTGATAATACATCATAACCATCAGTTTGAGTGTATAAACCATGAGGCTTGTGTCTGCTTTGTTTGTTTCCATGTGTTTGGTATTTTTCTCAATATTTGTCTACAGTTACCTAGCTCTTGTGCCATCCCATTATGCTCAGGAGAGTTACAGTGAAGGAGTACATTGCAGCAGTGTTGGCTTGAGCATATTTTGAAATATATCACTTAACAAACAGGTGTCTGTCTGTGAAGTGTCCAAAAGTTGGTGAAGCAATTTAAGGAATTAGGGAAGTCTGTTTTACCAGCTCCACCTATCAAGTCTGGAAGGCCAAGGTTAACATCTCTTAGGACCCATAATATGATTGCAAGACATGTTAAGGTCTACTCATACCTGATAGCATATAAAATCAAGCTGAAGAATCCTTATTTGTTTGAACATGTTTTGATTAGGAGTTCTTAAAAGTTACTTCATAGTGACATGGGATTTCATAGTTTTTATGCCCGACAGATACCTTTACTGACTGCCACTGGAAGGACAAATGAGGGAAATTTTGCAAGAAATACAGTGTTTGGTAATAGGAAGCGTGGAGATGTGTTGTGGAGTGACAAGTTGACATATACACCAGAGGGAGGGTGTATAGACAACCCTACAAGGAACTGCACCTTCCACAGCATACAGAAAAGACTGTAAAATACTCTCCATTTCTTTGATTTAGGGCTGTTTCAGCTACCTATGGTGATCTGGTATTCTTACACAAGAATGTGACTGAACCAGGTTGTGTACTTAAGTTTACTTACCATTTACTTAGTTCATTTGAAAGTGCAAAGGCAAAAATACTTATTAGGATGGGGCTCCTTGCCACACTGTTAGGTCTGTTACCCAGTGGCTTAATGACAGTGAGTTGAATCATTTCAAGGACTGACCAAGAAACAGCGATCTAAACCCAGTTGAAAATCTGCAGTCATTGTAAAGCAACACCTACATGATGTGGACACATCTCTACCAAACCTTGAGGTGGCAGTAAAGCAGCAGTTGGGTAATTTTTCCCAAGGACTTATCCAAAATCCCAACAGGCTACAGGATTGCATCAAGAGGAAGGGAAATTTAACAAATTATTGATTTTGTTGGTTACTTGTGTTTTTGGGACACTTAACTATATTATTTATTTATTTATTTATTTTGTTTTGTCGCAAAATTAAAAATTCTTATTTTCAGCTCACCTTAACTTTTGGGACACCGTATATATTACATGTGTTCATGTTATTCACAGCTGATGCTATGCCTGTTTAAGAATAAAAGTATAGAATGGAATATTATGTTTAGAAAAAACAAGGGATTGCCCTAGATGTGTCAACCATAGCTGCTCCTTCCATTCATTTTTTGTGCTTAGCATACTATTTTCAAAATTTGCTCGTTACAACACACAACACTGCTTGTGTAAACAATAAGAGAAGGGTGTGTTACTGAGGACCAGACAGAAAGGTACATAACCTCCTAAGTCCTACCCTCTTATCTCAAATTGTCAGACACATCAGTCATGCCCTCATCCCCTGTTCACTCAGCAGTCCAACAGGCCAACCCAAAAGTATTCATATCACTTTTTGTTTACTTTATTTACTTCTGTATGCTTGTTAGTCAACTTATGAAATCCTCTCCCCACCTCAGTATCAAACCCGCTGTTTAGGCATTAATAAACGTGTACATGCAAAATAGATATCCATATCAATTGATGTGCTTTGATGCAAACACTGGTGTCCATTTTCATACTAGTGTAATAATACATCTAGTTTACACCAGTAAGCACTCACTGCAGCAGTATAAACAACTAAATCCAAATGGTATGCACATTTTAGAAAATAGGGATAAGTGATCTATTCATTGCTTGTCAAATTTTTTCTTTTTTAGACATCCAAAAATCTATCACATGCTGTCATATATAGCTTGTCACTGTGAAAGAGTTAAGAGGACCAATATATAAAATACCTAAATATACATATATTTTATGTTATTAATCAGTGGAAGATAAATTAATACCAGACACGACTATTACTTTCAAGAACTTGTAACCAAAGCTCCATATTCTTGAAAAAAAGCCCAAAGTATCCATGAGTAGATTTTACTCCATTAATTTAAATGTTTTCATTGTTCAGCATACCTCCCCATCCCCACTGAGTCTGAAATAGTGAGGTTTCACTGTATTCAGTATAAATTATACGCAAAAATTCTTCTCTGAAAGCTGCACACATTTAGGAGGCATAGTAACCAAAGTAGTTGAGCATAATATAATTCTTAAACGATAAGGATATGTTCTAGCAGCCCAAGTCATACTGTATACTCACCATGAATGCACAAATTACTCAGCAGCTGTACAGAACAAAAAAATAGGACAATTGAATACATGAGTACAGAATGAAATTTCATCTGGAAGAAAGTGTTACAGATCTTTTGTATACAATCTTCTTCAGATAATGATACTAGTAGCATATTAATTTTTGAGGATTGGATTACATAAATATATGTTGTACCATTAAGTTTTTTAATTAGTATTCTTGAAGGTGTGATTTTAATGAAAAACTTTAGTTTTTCTAGTTGAGGTTTAGAAAAAAAAAAGTATGAGCAGCTAGATAAATAGGAACTTTACATATTTGAACTCTGAATAAGGTGCTTTTCATTACAGTGATATTGCACAAAAAGAAAGGACTGTCATGGATATCTCTGGGAGAATAGAGTTAAACTAGTGGACAGTAAATTGTGGTTAAAGCTGCTTTATTAGGAGTGTTTTGCAGAATGTCAGTAAAGCTCTTAAGAAGATCCACCCAGAGATTGATGAGATCAAAAATAGTAAGAAAATATAACTAACACTGTCGATGAATTTGACTTGGGCAAATCTTTTATCTGTTGAAGCTGTAAAAAAAGCAACTTGATATGTATTGTAGGACAGGATAACGAAAAATCCAAACCAGGAATCCTGAAAATTTTGCAATTATCTTAAGATGTTTTATATTGTTTCATATCAGTTTACAAGTATTAACATTGTGCATATGTCTAACACAGGTATGAAAGAACAGCACAAGAAAAGTATATTCATACTTGTGAGAAGATAGTTAATGTCAAACTAACTCAATGCACAGCATGATATTTTCATAACTTAGATATTTGGATATCTGATGTTGTACTGGTAGTAAAAACGAATTCCATGAGCTGCTAGAAAACATCCTAGAGATTCTCTCCACATTTACCTTTCATTACTGCTCTAATCATCAGCTGTTAATATTCTAGATTTTATCATGAGATTATCAGAGTACCCTTGACACCTCTTACATGTGAACAGCCTTAAGACATTTCGTATAGTAGCTGAGATATGAATGAGACTATTATTCATATACCTTTTGATGTACTGTAATAGACTATAAGATGTGGAAAAACAAAGAATGAACTGTTCATGTCTTTATGATATATCTTAATGCCAGTATAAACTTAATGATAACTTCTTATAAAAATAAAAATTGAAGATTTGATATTCTTAAAAAAATTACTCTTAAATATTTTCTATATTTTCACTGTACACATGTTAAAACATGTATATATATATATATATATATAATAGATATATAAATATATTTATATCTCGGAGAGGACAGTCTCTAGCCTTTCTAAGAAGATGTGGGCATGATGAGGCTGGAAGATGAGAGCAGGACGCAGGCGCAAAGTGCTCTCTCCACAGCCTCCCTGTATGAACACCTGAAATGTAATAAAATGCTGCACACACATTACTGTAAAAGTTTATGTAATCTCATATATTTTTATGTATGTTACAAACAAATACTATTTAAAACTTGTTAGTTATAGAAAATACTGGTAAGGTTCTGATATGTTCACATCAAACAAAAATCTGTGGACAATATTTCTAAAATCTGTAAACATACAAATCCTCAAAATAAATTTTTAACATTATACCTATAAAGTGTTAAATAAATCAACAATCAGTTTTCTTACTAATCATCCAGAGCTTATGTAGGTAATCAATTATCTTTTTCAAATGTTTCAAGTGATTAAGTTTTTTATCAGTTCCCACATCTTTTGCATTTATACAGCTAACCTCTCATACTCATTACTAATTCCAGTTAAATGTTCTATTACCCCTTACCTCTATCTTGCACATAAATGACATTATCTAATTTACCTTTTTCAAAACTATATACCACTTCCATTCATTTGTTCCTCTCATTCAGTTGTGGGAAGCCATGTACATCCTATTGTAGGTGATTCCAGGCATGCTTCGTAAATCCATGACCAAAAATGCACCTTTTCTGGAAACTGCACTTGGAGGATTAGGTTCCCCAGTCTAATCCCTAACCCTTTAGTGAGCAGGTCAAAGGGAACTTTTGCACTGAAGGGTTAAATGCTAGTTAAGGACAATAATGCCCAGTTGCTTGAAGTCATATCTTATCCTATTTACTGTATCTTATAGTATTCTCCAATTATGAATTTAGAGATCTAGGTCTACTTACCAAGCATCTTGAGTTTACCAATGATTTTGTCACGTTTGGCAGATTCTGAACCATTAAAAGCAATGAAAGTTCCTCGTCCACGCACTGCACTTATGTGTTGAGGGAACTGTTGTTGAAGTTCTCGGAGGCCCTGAATAATGAGAAAAAGTATTTTGCTGAAACACTGGTAAGTAATATGTTTACAAGTGATAAAAAGTCAAATAGCAAATTAATCTGGTGATGGAATGCAGGAATACATAAAAAAAATTCTACTGCAGCCTTAATGTTAGCACTTCCACAGTTGCCTATCACATTTCATGCATTTCAGGCAGGATACCAACCACTACATTACACTTCTGAGACTGATGTTAAGTGGACATCATAAACCAAAATTTTTTGGCATTTCTGGTGAGAAAACTGGCCAAAGGTAATTAACCCATTCAATGCAAACAGGAGGTATATGTGACTGTGGTGCACAGTACATGATCATAATTCTTGAATCACTTCCACTTCAAGGCAATAGATATGGCCATTAATGTTTGTGGTCACATCCTCGAAATTGCTAGCAGGTGTAACAGCTTGAATTTTTTCCCAAGCACAAGTCAGTCTGTGCTAACAAAAATGTAAGTGATGCCCCACAAGGAATGTGCCCTCTCATTATGTACAGGTACTGTACTATTGTTGAAAACCCTTAGTAATCTTATTTTGCAACAAAAACACTTCCAAAGGTTCCAGACTTATCAATATTTAACCAGTACAGTACACTTGATTACCTCAGATGCCTGTTAGCAGAGCAACATAACTTAAGCATGCATAGCATTTGTAGGCAATTTTTCACCTTTTTTTTTCTCATACTTGATTGCAGTTTCCCCACTTAACAAAGAAGCACCTGGAAAAGATGAAGAAAGACCATATCCGCAGACATCCATTTTCTAGCTGTTATGTGTAATGCACCAAAACCGCTGCTTTTTATCCACAACCAGGCCCCACAGACCTTTCCTTAGTTATATATCACTTTATTATGAGAATTATGTTTTCATTAATCCTGAATAAAATTTCTTCAGAATGAGAATCTTCCACACACAAGCACGCCAACAGGGCAGGAATACAGGGACAAATCCCCAGACCTAGGCCTTTTGAGCCTCAGAAGAGGGGAGGTGGAATCTAAAGATGTTGATGAAGTATTTGTTCAAGTAAAAGAAAATATAAGAAGGTTTGGCCTTTAGCATTTAAGGCTTAGCCTCGATGAGGACTTTTGTCTGTGACAGAATTCTTAGATATTGGTTGAAAAAAAAGAATTAGCATATTAAAGTACTAAGTCTCTAACTTTGACCCTTAAACTGTAGCTTGTCTCATACGAGTCCACTTAAGCAATTGTGACACGTTTCATGTGGGGTTTACTGGCTCCCACTCTCATATGAATTCTCATTTGATATATGATTCCATATCTTATCTATAGGTGTCACTAGTGACCTAACAGCTGGAAAAAAGCATCGAGCATCACAGTTTTCTATAAATCATACAACGGAATGTAACTGCATCATCAGGGCTAGAGGCCAGATATGCATGCCCTTATTATAGTCAGTTTTATAATACAAGGGACAAAACCTCTTGCATTAGTGTTTATATTTCTAAAGAAATTAGGGCTATAATTTTCCTTTTTTTTCATAAATATTCACCATTTCCTACATTAGCATGGTAGCATTAGCATCAGAGGACTGAGCCTTAGAGGGAATATCCTCACTTGGACCCCTCTCTGGAAAAAAAAAAAATAGAGATATTCCCAAATCTCTGCAGTAGGTAAGCATCATTTCAAATGAACTGCACAGCATAAGATTTAAATGAGAAATCCCTGTCTCACAGACAGATAGTAGGTTTGAATAGAAATCACTGCCATCAAGTAGCTAACACACTAACGTACCTTCATGAGAACCTCTCCTGTTTCCATGACATTCTCCAAAAGATGGTCACGATTAATAACCCGGATAACCTCTTCTAGCATGATGACCTTTGAAGGGTCACCCATCCAGGTGTTGTATATGCGGTATCCTTGAGGTGGCCTGATAAAGTTAAAACAGAAAAATCGTAATTTCTTATATGCATTTCAATTTCCAGTCCTTAAAAGCTATGATGACTGTCTAGTTACCAGTTCTAACTCCATATTCATCTGCTGAAATTTCAAATTATGATTATTGTTTTGATAAGCAGAAAGAGGAAACTAATTATCAATGCATCTTTTGATTCTCAGTCTTCATCAGACCAAATGGAAACGAATGATCAATATGCTTTTAATTCCAAGTCTTTACTAGACTCCTCTGTGCTGCTTCATGCCAAAAGAAAATATAATAGAGAAAAATATTACTGGTCTTATTACCATCATTTTTGAGTCTAGGTATAACTAACCAGGAAAAATCAGGGAAAATTTAAATCACACTTACTGATACCCTTATTCTACATCTTCTAGCTACAGTACTACATCTTCTAGCTTTGAGTTTTATTCCATTTGTCCTGGTGACCATACTTTCATGTATTTTGAAAAGATGTTTTTGACTAGCTTTATCGAACTTATTCAGAATTTTGGACACTTGGATTAAGTCACTGCGAAATATACATTTTTTAAGGGAGAAGAGATCCAATTGTTTTAGTCTCTCTTAGTATGCCAGATTTCTAAGGGATGGGATCAATTTTGTCACATGTCTTTGTATTTGCTATAATTTTTCCTCATCTTTTTTATAGTTTGAGGACCAAAACTGGACTGCATGTTCAGGGTGTGGTCATATTAGGGAATTATAAAGTGTGAGAATTATTTCTGTCTTGTAATCTATGTTCCTGGCTACGAAACCTAATATTTGGTTGCCTTTTGTACTTGCTGCTTGACAATGTTTAGTGTGTTTCAGATTGTTTCTCGAGACAACTCCAAGGTCCTATTCTTCCTTTACTTTAGTAAGAGAGATTCTGAATAGTTTGTTGTTGTAACATATATTCTTATCTCCAATGTGCGTAACCTTACACTTGTCTACATTAAACTTCATTTTCCGTTTGTCTGACCACTCTGCTAGTGGACTGTGCATAACCAGACTGCCAAAAAGTTTGCAGCACATAAGAAACAGGTAAAGAAGCTGGATCTTCAGGCAGGAATAAGAAGGAAATGCGTTCGAATGATAGAAGATTTTTTCAGTGGAAGGGAACAACTAGTGAATGTAACTTTTATCCTTTAAGGTTAGTGGATGACCAGAAGAGCCTGAGTAAGAAAACTGACATCATACAGAATTTTAAAAAGTTGTATGATACAAGAAAATGCTTGAGATGGGGGTTAACAAGTGTAAAACTCCTTTCCATACCATATAAATTGGTAATAGCAAACACACACACACACACCAATTCATTTTGGACAATGTTTCTTTTAGGCTGTAATTTGTTATGAAGCTTTTTGGCAGCTCTTTCACTGATACAAATTGTCTTATGTAATTCAAAAGACATGCTTTTAGTTCATTAATGAAATGTGGCTTTAGTTTTTCACATAATCTTTTCTCCAATTTGAGACATTTTTTAGTGGTCCCATTACTAATTTGTTTTTCTCTGTACATGCATCAAGGTAGTTATGTGTGATTCAAATGAGGATGAGAGAAAAGTATTTAATTTCACAGTTTACCTGAATTCTTCCTTGCAGAAATATCCACCTGTCATCATCTTTTTGCTGAATGTTACAATGTCTGGAGCTTCTGGAAGGTCAAAATGTTCGTGGCACCAGATCTTGCCAGTGGGGCCACCACCAGTTTGAACCTCATCAATGAGCAGTGCTGCACCAGTCTATGGAGTGGAAATTTAGTCATGATAAAATGAGAGATTTCTTTTTCTGTGTTTGAGGCATGGTTTAGGAAATGTCATAACTTTTTCTGTTCTTATGGTCTACTCCATACAATATGAAAATACCAAGACATTCCATGTAATAGTATTCTTGCATTCAACTGCTAAACAACCAAAGTTAACACAGCATGATACCAGGTCTTCCCTCATTTTAAGTGAGACTGTCAAAACAGCTACATTATGAGTAAGAGGTACAGTGTTTTCTTTTCCAGTGTATGTACCAATAGTGTAGAAATAAATCTCTCCAAATAATGTAAATTCATTCAGTGTGATATGTTGGGATACCAGTGTTTCATACTAATCAGTGTTCCCATTCATACAAAATTATGCATGAATTATGCCAAAATATTCGGATTAATACAAAAATTTCAATCCCCAAACATGTAGGTTGATTTGGATAAAACTGAAAGTGGATGGAGAGAGATGGGTGCATATGCACCTGGGCATGAGAAGAAAGATCATGAGAGGCAAGTGTTTTGGGAGCAGGTGAGTGAGTGTGTTAGTAGTTTTGATGCACAAGACCGGGTTATAGTGATGGGTGATTTGAATGCAAAGGTGAGTTATATGGCAGTTGAGGGAATAATTGGTGTACATGGGGTGTTCAGTGTTGTAAATGGAAATGAAGAGCATGTAGATTTATGTGTGGAAAAAGGACTGGTGATTGGGAATACCTGGTTTAAAAAGAGAGATATACTTAAGTATACGTATGTAAGTAGGAGAGATGGCCAGAGAGCGTTATTGGATTACGTGTTAATTGATAGGCGCGTGAGAGACTTTTGGATGTTAATGTGCTGAGAGGTGCAACTGGAGGGTTGTCCAATCATCAGCTTGTGAAGGTGAAGATGAAGATTTCTAAAGGTTTTCAGAAAAGAAGAGAGAATGTTGGGGTGAAGAAAGTGGTGAGAGTAAGTGAGCTTGGGAAGGAGACTTGTGTGAGGAAGTACCAAGAGAGACTGAGTACAGAATGGAAAAAGGTGAGAACAAAGGACGTAAGGGGAGTGGAGGAGGAATGGGATGTATTTAGGGAAGCAGTGATGGTCTGCACAAAAGGTGCTTGTGGCACGAGAAGCATGGGAGGTGGGCAGATTAGAAAAGGTAGAGGGGTGGCATGAAGAAGTAAGATTAGTAGTGAAAGAGAAGAGAGAGGCATTTGGATGATTTTTGCAGGGAAAATAACGTAAATGACTGGGTAATGTAAAAGAGAAAGAGGCAGGAGGTCAAGAGAAAGGTTCAAGAGGCCAAAAAGAGGGCAAATGAGAGTTGGGGTGAGAGAGTATCATTAATTTTAGGGAGAATAAAAAGAAACAGACGAAAGAATGGCCCAACCCACCCACATACACATGTATATACATACACGTCCACACACACAATATACATACCTATACATCTCAACGTATACATGTACATACACACACAGACATATACATATATACACGTGTACATAATTCATACTGTCTGCCCTTATTCATTCCCTTCGCCACCTCGCCACACATCTAATAACAACCCCCTCCCCCCTCATGTGTGCGAGGTAGTGCTAGGAAAAGACAACAAAGGCCCCATTCGTTCTCACTCAGTCTCTAGCTGTCATGCAGTAATGCACCGAAACCACAGCACACACAACATAATGTTCTTTATTCTTTTCAAGAGCCACTAGCATATATACTCTGTCATTTGTGAACTCTGATCATACTCTTTATTTACTATCATATCTGAAACACTGTCATGCAGTTTTCAAACTAAATCTCTAAAATACCTACAGTACCTGATTTCATGAATAAATGAAAGGTTTCAGACTAAACCTCTTAAAATACTTACGATACTTTATTTTAAGAATGAATGAGAACCTCTAACATATGCATGCAGTAACTCAAATGTATATCTATAGTAACTGAGAGCATGTAACATACCCTTTTGCCTATCTGCTGTAGTTTCTGGAAGAACTCTGGTGAAGCATGATTATCTCCACCCTCTGATTGGATAGGTTCAACTACAATGCCAGCCACTGGCTTCCCCATGCTTTTATATTTGTGGATAAGGTCCTCAACCTGAAAGATGTCGTTTTAGTGAGAAATAATGTTATGGTAAAAAAGCAAATTATTTTATCATTATCATTATTATATATACTGTCTTTCATACTTTTCTGTCATTTCCAACTATAGCAAGGTAGCATCAGGAAAAGATGAAGAATGGCCTCTCTCCTGGACCCATTCTCTAGCTATCATGTGTAATGCACAGAAACTAGAGTATCCTATCCACGACCAGGAACCAAATATCTCTCTGTGGTGTCCCCCACCTGATTCGTATGCCCTGGTTCAGTTCTCTGATGGCATGCTGCCCCCTGTATACCACATTGTTCCAATTCACTTTATTCTATGCACATCTTTTAACCCTTCTATGTACGTCTTTTAACCCTTATGCATGTTCAGGCCCCAAGCACTCTTTTTTACTTCATCCTTCCATCTCCAATTTGGTCCACTCCTTCTCCTTTTCCCCTCAACTTTTGTCACACATGTCCTCTTTTTCAACTTCTCACTCATTCTCACCATATGTCCAAACCATTTCAGCACATATTTATTAGCTTTCTTAGCTAGACTCTTCTTATTACCACACTTCTCTTTTACCCTTTTATCATTTACTTGATCCAACAGCCTCGCACCACATGTCCTTAAACATTTCATTACCACTCTCCATTGCACATTTTCATCTATAGCCGATGCCTTGCATCCATACATCATCACTGATATGTCTAAAGTACAACTAACCGAACCAATATATATAAAGTTTTCCGTATTTGGTTGCCATTTCCTGCATTAGTAAGGTAGTGCCAGGAAACTGATGAAGGAAAACACATCCACTCACATACACATATGTGTACATATATGCACATACATGTACATATATATACTTACAAACATATATATGCATATGTATACACATGTACATATTCATACTTGCTCGCCTTCATCCATTCCCAATGCCACCCTGTCTCAAAGGAAATAGCACAAATGCTTGAAGGAAAAGAAGAAAAGATAACATACATTTTCTTCTCTTCTCTCACACCCAATTGCTGCTTCCTTCATCAGCAAGACCATGCCAAGAAACAGGCAAAGAAAGGCCACATCTGCATACACTCATTCACTAGCTGTCATGTGTCATGCACTGAAACCACAGCACCATGTCCACATCCAGGCCCCACAAACCTTTCTATGGTTTACCTTGGACATTTAACTTGCCCTGGTTCAGTCCACTGTCAGCACATCAACCCCAGTATACCACATCATTCCAATCCACTTTTTTTCCAAGCGTGCCTTTCACCCACCTGCATACTCAAACCCTGATCGCTCTGTATCTTTTTTACTTCATCCTTTCATCTCCAATTTAGTCTTACAGTTTTCCTTGTTCACTCTTTTACTCTCTCCGTGTGTCCAAACCATTTCAACACACCCGCTTCTGCTCTCTTAAACACTCTTTTTATTTCCACACCTCTCCTACTCTTTCATTACTAACTTGAGCAAACCACCTCAAACCGCATATTGTCCTTAAACATTTGATTTCCAAAACATCCACTCACCTCCACACAACTCTTATCTATAGCCCATGCTTTGTAACCGTATATTGTTGGAACTACTATTCCTTCAAATATACCCATTTTTGCCTTGAGATAACATTCTCTTTTTCCACATGTTCTTAATGGCTCCAAGAACCTTTGCGCCCTCCCCACTCTATGCCTCTCTTCTACTTCCATGGTTCCATTCGATGCTAAGTCCACTCCCAGATATCTAAAAAACTTCACTTCCTCAAATTTTTCTCCATTCAACCTTACATTCCAACTAACTTATCTCTCAACCCTAATGAACCTAATAATCTTGCTCTTACTCACATTTACTCTCAACTTTCTCCTTTCATGCACTTTTCTAAACTCAGTCACCAACTTCTGCAGTATCTCACTTGAATTAGCTACCAGTGCTGTATCATCGGCAAACAACAATTGACTCACTTCCCTGGCCCTACCATCCCCAACAGACTGCATACTCACCCAACTCTCCAAAACTTTTGCATTTACCTTCAAAACCATCCCATCCATAAATACATTAAATAATCAAGGTGACATCACACACCTCTTACACCAGTGATGAAAAACTTCACTGCCAGCAGCTTTCCTCCCACACCATTTATTCATAAGATGTCCACAATGCACCTCTATCAACCCTATCATATGCCTTCTACAGATCCATACATGCCACATACAAATCCATCTGTTTTTCTGAGTATTTCTCACATGTAATCTTCAAAGAAAACACCTGACCCACAAATCCTCTACCACTTCTGAAACAACACTGCTCTACCCAGTTTTATGCTCTGTACATGCCTTCACCCTCTCAATCAATACCCTTCCATACAATTTTCCAGGTATACTCAACACACTTATTCCTGTGTTCGGTCTCTGTTAAAGCATACAATGATGTTGAAAGATCTGACGATGCCACAATGATGTCTGACAGCTTGACCATGCTAATAATACAGGAAAAATATCATATATTTACTGTGCTACTTCAATCTTTTTCAGTTTCAAATAACAGACAAGTTTTGTATATCATAAATCAGTCCAGCATTTGCCATTTTTTGATCTAACAGAAGCTACAAACCATCACAGGACCTTGTTACCCTTTGGGACCAGCACCTCACAAAACCAAAAAGTCTTGGAGACTCACTTTTGAATTTTAGTTTTCTTGAATTTGGCAATGTTAACATATGAGTGTGGAGAAATATGGGTAAAGTGGTATTTATGCTGTGTGAGGACAGTAAATTCAACACTGATATCCTAGAAGCCTCTAAAGACACTGATGTTAACACTACTTCTTAACTCATAGACTCACTTCCTCTAGACTCTTTCGGTCCTCTTCCTGGTTCTCTCGTACATGTTCCTCAAGGGGGTACTTGTACTGAGGGAACTGGGCTATAGGCCAGTCCATGGATGGAATATCCATTTTATGAATAGCTTTGGAGTGAGTGGTGGCCAGGCATCCCATCGTTCTTCCATGAAAAGCACCTGTAAATGAAATGCAAACATGTTACCTTTACTGAAGAGTATGGTTTTAAGATCAGAAGTGGAATTTGTTTAGAATTATCCATCATACTCATACTTTAATAAATAAGAAATATATGATTTAAATCTGGTATCTAAATTTAGTTTTAGTTGACATTTAACAACCTTACACAAATACATGAAACTGCTTTCAAGGTACAACTCACTAAAAAAAAAGAAATATGATCTTGCCTTATGGGCTTTGCTCAGGTGTAGGCCAACGCTATTATTGGATGCACTCTGGGGAACATATATACATATACACACATATTTACTGATATGTTTCTTATGTTGACAAGTTAGCATTGGGGATGGACAAAGAATTGGCCTAGTTTGGTTACATTCACTTACCAGCTTTCATGTATGATGCATCAAAACCACAGCTCTCATCCACAACCAGGCTCCATGAATCTTTCCATGGTTTCCCTTAACCACTTCACATGCCCTGGTTTAACCCACTGAGAGCATATCAGCTCTTGTATACCACATTGCTCAGTTTTTGTCTATCTCTTGCACACCTCACACCCTTCTGCCTGTTCAGGCCCTGAACACTCAAAGCACATTTCATGCCATCCTTTCACCTCATACTTGGTTTCCCCTATTTTTATGTTCACTCCTCTTCCAACATGTAAGCCCTTTTGGTTATCTTCCTGTCACTTATCCTGTCCTTATGTCCAAACCATTTCAGCAAATCCTCTTTAGCTCTCTTAAGCACAGACCTCTTAAGTGCCACACCTTTCTCTTGCCCTATCATTTCTTATTTGATAAATGCCCTCACTCCACATGTTGTCCTCAAACACTTCATTTCCAAAGCATCCATTGTCTCCCATGCTTGCTTATCTTGGGCCCAAGCCTTCCATCCATAAGAAATATATTAGAATTATTATGTCATCAAACACACTTTTTTTTGCCATATCTGACAGTCCATTAACTCTAATCAATGTGTCAAGGACCTTAACCCCCTCAACTACCTTGTGGCCCACCTCAACTTTCATATTTCCATTCACTGCTATATTCACTCTGAGGTATCTAAAACATCCCACTTCCTCCAGATTAATTTCAACATTACTCAAACAGATTAACCTGTCTCTTTTTACTTCTTTTATTCACAAGAAATGAGTTATTCTCAACTTTCTCCTTTCACATACTGTCCCAAACTCGGACATCATCTTCTGTAGTTTCTCACTCGGATCTACCACCAGTGGTATGTCATCAGGAAAGAGCGAATGACTGGTCTCTCAGGCCCCTCCACTGCAACTGACTGTACATCTGCTCTTCTCTCTAAGGCCCTTACATTCACCTCCCACACCACCCGAACCATAAACAAATCAAAGGACCCCTTTCTTGAAAAAATTCTGAAGTTACTCCTGGATCCCTTAGGAGCTTCTACAGCTCTAAGGCTGCATTATTTCCAATATTAGGGAAACGATGGATTTCATCAGGCATGCATGGAATAGAGTAAATTGGAACAATGAGGAATACTGGGGTCGACGTGCTGTCAATGGACTGAACCAGGGCATGTGAAGCATCTAGGGTAAACCATGGTAAGGTCTGTAGGGCCTGGGTGTGGATAAGGAGCTGTGGTTTCGATGCATTACATATAACAGCTAGAGCATGAGTGTGAGCAGATGTGTCCTTTTTTCAACTGCTTCCTGACACTACCTCTGATGCAAGGGGTGGCGATGCTGTTTCCTGTGGGGCAGGGTGGCGCCAGGAAAGGATGAAGATGACTAAGTTTGAATATGTACATTTGTATATATGTACATGTATGTGTATATATGAGTGGATGGGTCTTTCTTTGTCTGTTTTCTGGCACTACCTTGCTAACGCAAGACATGGGATAAAAAAAAAAAAATTTTTTTTTCTTTTTTTCTTTTTTTTTTTTGCTTTGTCGCTGTCTCTCGCGTTTGCGAGGTAGCGCAAGGAAACAGACGAAAGAAATGGCCCAACCCACCCCCATTCACATGTATATACATACGTCCACACACGCAAATATACATACCTACACAGCTTTCCATGGTTTACCCCAGACGCTTCACATGCCCTGATTCAATCCACTGACAGCACGTCAACCCTGGTATACCACATCGATCCAATTCACTCTATTCGTTGCCCTCCTTTCACCCTCCTGCATGTTCAGGCCCCGATCACACAAAATCTTTTTCACTCCATCTTTCCACCTCCAATTTGGTCTCCCACTTCTCCTCGTTCCCTCCACCTCCGACACATATATCCTCTTGGTCAATCTTTCCTCACTCATTCTCTCCATGTGCCCAAACCATTTCAAAATACCCTCTTCTGCTCTCTCAACCACGCTCTTTTTATTTCCACACATCTCTCTTACCCTTACGTTACTTACTCGATCAAACCACCTCACACCACACATTGTCCTCAAACATCTCATTTCCAGCACATCCATCCTCCTGCGCACAACTCTATCCACAGCCCACGCCTCGCAACCATACAACATTGTTGGAACCACTATTCCTTCAAACATACCCATTTTTGCTTTCCGAGATAATGTTCTCGACTTCCACACGTTCTTCAAGGCTTCCAGAATCTTCGCCCCCTCCCCCACCCTATGATCCACTTCCGCTTCCATGGTTCCATCCGCTGCCAGATCCACTCCCAGATATCTAAAACACTTTACTTCCTCCAGTTTTTCTCCATTCAAACTTACCTCCCAATTGACTTGACCCTCAACCCTACTGTACCTAATAACCTTGCTCTTATTCACATTTACTCTTAACTTTCTTCTTTCACACACTTTACCAAACTCAGTCACCAGCTTCTGCAGTTTCTCACATGAATCAGCCACCAGCGCTGTATCATCAGTGAACAACAACTGACTCACTTCCAAAGCTCTCTCATCCCCAACAGACTTCATACTTGCCCCTCTTTCCAAAACTCTTGCATTCACCTCCCTAACAACCCCATCCATAAACAAATTAAACAACCATGGAGACATCACACACCCCTGCCGCAAACCTACATTCACTGAGAACCAATCACTTTCCTCTCTTCCTACACGTACACATGCCTTACATCCTCGATAAAAACTTTTCACTGCTTCTAACAACTTGCCTCCCACACCATATATTCTTAATACCTTCCACAGAGCATCACTATCAACTCTATCATATGCCTTCTCCAGATCCATAAATGCTACATACAAATCCATTTGCTTTTCTAAGTATTTCTCACATACATTCTTCAAAGCAAACACCTGATCCACACATCCTCTACCACTTCTGAAACCATATATATATATATATATATATATATATATATTTATATTTATTTATTATACTTTGTCGCTGTCTCCCGCGTTTGCGAGGTAGCGCAAGGAAACAGACGAAAGAAATGGCCCAACCCCCCCATACACATGTATATACATACGTCCACACACGCACTGATCTTTGGTCCAATACTGATCAATTTATATATTTTCACATCAGTAAAGTAATTCCAGTGAAATATCTTGGGGGACCTTTTGTGGAACCAGTGATTTTGCATATCCGAGCCAAATAATAAAGCTTTTACTGCTATCTAATCATGTACCAAGCCAAAGAAAAGGAATGTGTTAAAAAACACAGCTTTCCATGCCTTGATTCAATCCACTGACAGCACGTCAACCCCGGTATACCACATCGCTCCAATTCACTCTATTCCTTGCCCTCCTCTCACCCTCCTGCATGTTCAGGCCCCGATCACACAAAATCTTTTTCACTCCATCTTTCCACCTCCAATTTGGTCTCCCTCTTCTCCTTGTTCCCTCCACCTCCGACACATATATCCTCTTGGTCAATCTTTCCTCACTCATCCTCTCCATGTGCCCAAACCACTTCAAAACACCCTCTTCTGCTCTCTCAACCACGCTCTTTTTATTTCCACACATCTCTCTTACCCTTACGTTACTCACTCGATCAAACCACCTCACACCACACATTGTCCTCAAACATCTCATTTCCAGCACATCCATCCTCCTGCACACAACTCTATCCATAGCCCACGCCTCGCAACCATACAACATTGTTGGAACCACTATTCCTTCAAACATACCCATTTTTGCTTTCCGAGATAATATATATATATATATATATATATATATATATATATATATATATATATATGAAAAAAAAATATTTTTTATATTTATTTTGCTTTGTCGCTGTCTCCCTCGTTTGCGAGGTAGCGCAAGGAAATAGACAAAAGAAATGGCCCGACCCACCCCCATACACATGTATATACATACACGTCCACACACGCAAATATACATACCTATACATCTCAATGTACACATATATATACACACAGACACATACATATATACCCATGCACACAATTCACACTGTCTGCCTTTATTCATTCCCATCGCCACCTCGCCACACATGGAATACCATCCCCCTCCCCCCTCATGTGTATATATATATATATATATATATATATATATATATTCATATTTTATTTATTATACTTAATCGCCATTTCCCGCACAAGTGAGATAGCACCAGAAAACAGACAAAGAATGGCTCATCCACTCTTATATAATCATGTATATATACTTGCTTGTCTTCCTCCATTCCTGTCGTTACCCTGGCACACAGGAAATAGTATTGCTACCCCCGCTTCAGCAAGATAGGAAAACAGACAAAACTCTTCTACACTAAGTGAAAAGTCATCTTTGGTGAAGCTGTATCATGGGAAGTACACTTAAGGTTTACACTGCGAGTGAAAAGTCACCTTTGGCAAAGCTATATCATGGGAAATGCAGTCTCTTTAAAGAACTTCTCATTATAAAGAATTCGTTTTGCCCTGCTACTGGAAGCAGTGCAGACTTGGGCTTACCACATTTTCATATTTTAATTAAAGAGTCAGTGTTTGTCAAACCTGTGAATGAAAGCAATGAATATGAGGGACATCCAGGTGCTTGATTAATCATGCAGCTTTCCAGTTCTTCCTGTGTAAAGTTGATTTCGCCACCTCGTTCCTTTGTGCGGTACCATATGTATATAGCCTTGTAAGCATTTTCATTGCTGCAGGAACCACATGCCATAGTACACAGGTGTTGCAGGCCTGTTGGTGCTACCTGTAATACAACCACAGTAAGAGTTTTTAACAATTTGGAGACCACTTGTACAGGCTGAGAGCAAATGAAATGAGGGGAATGGAAGGGTATTGGAAGGTATCTAGGGAAGCAGGGCTGATATGTGTAGGTGAAATATATGGCATATAGAAAGTGAGATGTGGGTAGTTGGAGGCAGTTATTATTTTGGGTAATATTCCTTTGAGTTGTCTGCTTGTATCTCTGCCCTTGAGGCTTGGGCCTGTAGTATATATCTGGCAGCTGCTTCCCATAGCTTCTGTCTGGACTGACCAGACAAGAAATGGCTGTTATGATACCTTTGGAATTTTCTTGGTCCTCATGTCTTTCCCTCTTCCTGAAACCACCTTTAAGAATAAGGTTTATAAAAACCAGCAGAGCTCTAATTCATTTTTATTTTATTATTCTCTTGTTTAACTTTTTTCCACCAAAGATGGCCTTTGACTAGGACATGTTTTGCCTGTATCATGTCGGTCATTATATGAAGAAAATGTATGAAGAGGGAATCTTCAATAAGAAACAATGTATTTTGGATGACTCAAGATTATCTGGGTTCCAAATGCCAAACAAATATTAATGGAAGTTAGTTGTCCTGCTCCTAGAACAGGAAAAGTGCTCTTCCAGATGTTACTGTAAACATGAGTACAGTCTGAAGTAGTAAAATATGCTGCAGATATCATAAAAGCCATATACCTGCTACCAGCAACTGTTGATCCATTTGAGATTGTAAGAGAATATTTTTCATTATGAAGGGCTTCTTATCAAGCAATGTGGTGAAATCCTGGAAAACTGGATATATTGGTAACAACCTGAAATAAAGATATGAGGAAGCCTCATTGATTCAGTTTTCTATTTTCCCATTGTTTATCCCATCAGGTAAATTTATTTATATCTGCAAAGAAGTACAATAATGTCAGAATATAACCCCTGTTTAACATTAAATCAATAGTAACACTGGATTCGCCCTTTTTTTACATTGTTAATATCATTTTTCAAAGAAAATGAGAAGCTCCTGTGGTTTTCAAGGAGAAGCTACCTAGGTGAGAAGCAATATGGATTTGGAGAAACGAGTTTGTGCAAAACAAAACTTTAAAACTAATCAGTACGAGGAGTGTGATCTGTCTTGGAAATGGATGCATAAACCATGACTTCTTGTAATGCCATGAGGCATTTCATATTGCCCTGCAAGAGGTTGGATTTTTAAGTAGCATAATGGGAAAACTCCTTTGTTGGATCAAAATCATCAAAATGGAAAGGATCAGAGGATGCATGTCAAATTTGCCATTTCTTAGTAGGTAGGAGTGACCACTGGCATGCTTGTCTTAAGGCTGCAGCTGTTCTTGATCTGTGTAAATAATTTACCAGAAGGACTAAATTCATATTTCATTATCTTTGTGGATGATCCAAAGGTCATAAGAGAATTAAGGAATGACCATGATTGAATCAAATTACAAAAAAATTAGAAAAGTATCAGAGTTGATCAGTAACAAGGTTGATGAAGTTCAACTCAAGCAAATACAAGCATTGAAGAATGCCTAAGAATGACAATAAACCGGTTAGAAACAAGCTACATTGATGTCTGTGTGTGGAAGATATTTTTAAGCCAACACAGTGTCCAGCTTATCTCCAAAACACAGTACTGTATTAGGGTAGTTGCAACAGAAATTAATTTGCTTTTGGGTTACTACTAGAATTACATTTAAGTACATAGATAAGGAAGTGTTCACTTTTCTATTAAGAGCTTACTTTAGTCCTAAGATAAGAGTATACATTTTAGGTTTGGTCTCTACACTTGAAAAAAATTAAAACATCTAACAGGGAAGGTCCAACGGAGAGCAACAAAAATGTTACCTAAAATAAGAAAGTTAAATTATAGGAAAATATAAGTCTGCTCAGAGAATAAGGGAAAACCTGATTACAATTTACAAGTTTCTTAATCAAACTGACAATACCCATTTCTTTTGAAAGATGTATGGAAAAAGCAGGGAGAAGTTATACCAAGAAAGTAAGCAAAAAAGTTACTAAGAAAGATGTGAAGAAATTCATCTGTAGTAACAGACTGGATGATGAATGAATGAAATATACTGTGATGAGATTAAAGGCAGACAATATACAGAGGTTTAGAAAATTGTCAAGAATGAAAAAAAAAGCTTTACAAATTTTTTCCCACGAGTGTAAAGTCTCTATTCATACTGTACAAACAAATGGTTACTCATTTTTAATCATACTGAAATATGATTATTTTGATGCTGTAAAATGTTAAAGGTATAGTTTAAGGCTTGGCTTTTTATGTTTCTAAAACATGATCATAGCAGAAGAAAGTTCAAACATGATAATTCATATAATGAAAATGGAAATACCAACAAGATGTGCAAATGTGAGACCATTTTTTGTATACTCGTATTATGTTATTAGAAACTGTTGCATTTATCATATTTTCCAAAAATACAATGTTTGTACTTTTTCAAACATGAGGGAATTGTATTGACATTCATCAAAATGAAAAAATCAAAGAAATAAATTTGATGTTGGGTTGGAGCTTCCATGGTTACTCTGTTGTATATATTCCATAACAATGTTATGCTGCAATTATTCTTGAAATACAGTTTCAATTATAGTGGTCCTCTGCTTAAGATGGAAAGACAGTGACAGGGCTTTAGCAAAAATCTTGGTATCCTTGTATTCACTCAACTCTTGCATTGCGTGTACTTTATTGTAATAATGATGAAGACTTTATATTTGATTGGAACAGCAATAGCAATACATTTTAAGACTCAGTACATGAAACCTACGACAGGGCTATCAATTGGAATAAAGTAAAAATATATAATGGTTTAACATACAAAACAGTTACTATCAGAGTATCTAGAAACAATACATTGAAAGGAATACAGAGTACACTCACTTGAAGAAGGGAGTTCTGGAGCCGTTCTGGCCAATCAGTCCCTGGGAAGGATCCTAATGCTGGCCGGTTAATGAATGCTTTCTAGAAAAAAAAAAAAAAAGGCTGTTGATTTCCCAAAAGAAAATAAGAAAAATTAAAAGTTTCCAATAAAAATAAGGATATCACACTGTAATCAGTAGAACACACAAATTTGTTGACATCTTCACTCTAGTTATCAGTGCTTTATACATGACAGCTGCAAAGTGGAAGAGAACACATGAGGCTATGTCTTTGTTCCTATATTTAAATGCAGGCAGCAAGTATGAATATGTACATGTGTATATACATATGTATGTGTCTGTTTATGTATATGTATGTATACGTTAATATGTATATGTATGTATAGTATGATACGTGCGTGTATGGGCGTTTATGTATATATATGTGTATATGATTGTTTGGGCCATTCTTTGTCTGTTTCCTTGCACTACCTTGCTGACAAGGGAAACAGTGACTAAGACTACTTCCCAAGTGTTCCCCACATGTCGTAGAAGGTGACTAAATGGGGCAGGAGCGGGGGGCTAGACCCCCCCCATATTCAAATTTCTAAAAAGGGAAATGGAAGAGGGAGTCAAGCAGGGAGTACTCATCCTCCTCGAAGCCCCAGACTGGGGTGTCTAAATGTGTGTGGATGTAACCAAGATGATAAGAAATGAGAGATATGTATGTTTGAGGAAAGAAATGAGAGATATGTATGTTTGAGGAAAGAAATGAGAGATATGTATGTTTGAGGAAAGAAATGAGAGATATGTATGTTTGAGGAAAGAAACCTGGATGTTCTGGCTCTGAGTGAAATGAAGCTCAAGAGTAAAGAGGAAGAGTGGTTTGGGAAAGACAGTCTCGCTGAAGCAGGGGATAGCAATACTGTTTTCCTGTGGGGCGGAGTAGTGACAGGAATTCATACTTGCTTGCCTTCATCCACTCCTATTGCTACCCTGCCCCACAGCAAGGTAATGCCAGGAAGACCGACAAAAAATGCCACATTCATTCACACTCCGTCTCTAGCTGTCATATATATTATCTTTGGGATAGGGGAAAAGAATTCTTCTCACATATTCCCTGATATCATAAGGCAACTAAAAGGGGTGTGAGTGGGAGGCTGGAAATCCTCCTCTCCTATTTTAGTTTTCCAAAAGAAGGAACAGAGATGTGGGCCAAGTGGGGACTTTTCCTTCTGAGACTCAGTAGTCTGTTCTTAATGCTACCTTGCTAATGTGGTAAATGGCGAATATGTTTGAAAAAATGTAAATATGTATATCTGTATTTGTATCTGTCTTTCATACTTATTTATCACTACCTGCAATAATAAGGCAATGTCAGGAACAGATAAAGAAAAATATGACTTTAATTACTCACTTACCATTATCTACAACCTGGCTCAACGGTAACAAAATAATCTTTGGCTAAGGTGAACCACTGGATCAGATTTTTATATCTGTGCTTTATGAAAATAGTTAGTCATGGTGGATGCCATATTTACTGTGCATTTTCCACAAGGAGCTATGCTTGGATTTCTTAGTTCATCACAGCCTTGAGAAGCATATGTCTGTAGTACATGTGCTTAAAGAGTAAGCCAATCCTATCAAGAAAGTTAGTTCTTTTCTGGAGTGAGTTACTTGTTGCATCTGAGTTTTCTATTCTGCAAATTTCTTAATCTATTTATTGCCTATTGTTTCATATTTTGATTTTATCCCAAAAGTGGCTAATTTTCTGTAATCTGTCTTGAAAATGAATCTGGTGTCTAAAAATGCTCTTAGGTTGAGGTTTAGGTGAAGCCTCCCTGGTCAAAGTTTAGGTTAAAACAGGTTTCCTTAGAAATTTTACTTTGTATTTTTCCTGTGCTTGTAATATTCTCCAGCTTTGATACAGGTTTAACACTGCTGGGGTACCTTAGTTAATGGAATTTCCTTGTTGTAAAAGGCTTACTTTACTTGCCAGGTTCATCTCTAGTAAAAACTATGAATTGTACATTGACCAGTTTTGTTTAAATAATGTCAAGAACTAAGACTGCAAGGTTCTTCAGATATAAAATTTTTGATAACATTAAAAACTGTAAGTTGCATGGTGATGGGGCAGCATCAATGTGGAAGTAAACTGGAAAAAGTGATT
Organism: Panulirus ornatus; assembly: GCF_036320965.1. Classification (NCBI taxonomy): domain Eukaryota; kingdom Metazoa; phylum Arthropoda; class Malacostraca; order Decapoda; family Palinuridae; genus Panulirus; species Panulirus ornatus. The sequence continues at coordinate 16,570,040 of NC_092255.1, forward strand.
TTCGAAGCCCATTAAAGAGGTTTTAGTAATATATATATAAATATAAGGGTGGCTGAGAGCTTGGGCATGTTTTCTTTCTGTTCAGGAATACATGAACACATTTATGGTACCTCATTTGTGGTATAAGTTAAAAAATTATTAATACATTTTTTCTTTAGCAAGAAAAACCCTTGTGGCATTGTTACAGCAAACAACTTTCATGTCACAGTACAAAATGAATATTTTACTTACAATGTTCATAGGATCGTTGAGAAGGTTTAGGAGGTCTGGGTGGCTGTACCCAAGTGGAAGGGAGGAGATCTGGGTGAAAATATCGAGTAATGTGTTGCCATCCACATCGACCAGGTAGTTGCCAAGACTGCGTTCGTAGTCCACAAACAGCTGGACAGCACGTGACTCCTGCCAGTAGTGAAGCGTGACGGATCAAACCCAGGCTGGGTGGCGAGACCTCAGCTCCACATCCCTAAAGCTGAGTGATGCAACACACATATCAGCCATGGCTGCAATAACTAGGACTAGCTATTCTGTGAGGGCGTCATGTATTTCAGGCAATAGGCAATGCAGTCTCAGTTAAGTATACTACCTAGGCTTCAAGCAGTCTGCCTTATTTAAAAAGTTAAAAATTGACATATTACTGTCTGTCATAACTTAAGGAAATTGAAAGCCTTCAATATCCACAACCACTCTGCCTTACTTTGAACAGTTATGCTAATGACTGTAATTACATACGGAAAGCCTTCATTATTCACCTTGGGAAATATCTTTGTGCCTGTTTATGTACTGTATGCTCATCCTGGTTTTTAGGTCTAACTTTTCCTAACACTGACTAACCAGTGGCTAGTTATGTGGCAACCTGTCAAATAACAGAGGAACATTTATGTTCATGGAATCAATAATTAAAATCAGAGTCAGTTCAATTACACTTCAGACTTACAGCAAAAATAAGAAAAAACTATAACGTATAAAATACCGTATATGCTACAGCGCTTTCCTCGTTGGTAGGAAATTTTCATATATATATATATATATATATATATATATATATATGACCTGCTTCCACTTCCATGGTTCCATTCCCAACCAAGTCCACTCCCAGACATTTAAAACACTTCACTTCCTCCAATTTTTCTCCATTCAAACTTACATCATAAATAACTTGTCTCTCAACCCTGCCGAGCCTGCTTTTATTCACATTCAACTTTCTCTCCTCATACACTCTTCCAAACTCAGTCACCAACCAATGCAGTTTCTCACTTGAATCAGCCTCCATTGCTCTAAGATTGGTGAACAACAACTGACTCACTTCCCAGACCCTCTCATCCCCCACAGACTGTATACTTGTCCCTTTCTCCAAGACTCGTCCAAATATATATATATATATTCTTTTTTTTTTTTTTCCAAACTATTCGCCATTTCCCGCGTTAGCGAGGTAGCGTTAAGAACAGAGGACTGGGCCATTGAGGGAATATCCTCACCTGGCCCCCTTCTCTGTTCCTTCTTTTGGAAAATTAAAAAAAATTGAGAGGGGAGGATTTCCAGCCCCCCTGCTCCCTCCCCTTTTAGTCGCCTTCTACGACACGCAGGGAATACATGGGAAGTATTCTTTCTCCCCTATCCCCAGGGATATATATATATATATATATATATATATATATATATATATATATATATATAATAGTATGTTTGAGGAAAGAAATCTGGATGTTCTAGCTCTGAGTGAAACAAAGCTCAAGGGTAAAGGGGAAGAATGGTTTGGAAAAATCGTAAGAGTAAAGTCAGGGGTTGTTGAGAGGACAAAGCTAAGGAAGGAGTAGCACTACTCCTGAAGCAGTTGTAGGAGTGTGTGGCAGAGGGTAAGAAAGTAAACTCTAGATTGATGTGAGTAAAACTGAAAGTGGGAGAGAGATGGGTGATTATTGGTGCTTATGCACCTGGTCATGAGAAGAAAGATCATGAGAGGCAAGTGTTTTGGGAGCAGCTGAGTGAGTGCTTCAGCAGCTCTGACGCATGAGACTGGGTCTGAGATTTAAATGCAAAGGTGAGTAATGTGGCAGTTGAGGGTATAATTGGTGTACATAGGGTATTCATTGTTGTGAATGGAAATGGTGAAGAGCTTGTGGATTTATGTGCTGAAAAAAGATTGATGATTGGGAATACTTAGTTTAAAATGAGAGATTACATAAGTATACGTATGTGAGAAGGAGAGGTCAAAGAGCAGTAGTGGATTATGCATTATGTGTTAATTGATAGGCATGTAAAAGAGAGACTTGGATGTTAATGTTCTGAGAGGGGCAGCTGGAGGGATGTCTGATCACTATTTTGTGAAGGCTAAGGTGAAGATTTGTAGAAGTTTTTAACATAGAAGAAAAAATGTTGGGGAGAATAGAGTGGTGAGAGTAAGTGAGCTTGGAAAGGACACGTATGTAAGGAAGTACCAGGAGAAATTGAGTGTATAATGGCAAAAGGTTAGAGCAAATGATGTGAGGGGAGTGGGTGAGGAATGGGATGTACTTAGGGAAGCAATCATGGCTTGTTCAAAAGATGCATTTGGCATGAGAAAGGTGGGAGGTGAGCAGATTAGAAAGGGTAGTGAGTGGTGGGATGAAGGAGTAAAGTTGTTAGTGAAAGAGGAAAGAGAGATGTTTGGATGATACTTACAAGGAAGGAGTGCAAATGACTGGGAGATGTATAAAAGAAAGCAGAAGGAGTTCAGGGGGAAGGTGCGAGGATTGAAAAAGAGGGCAAATGAGAGCTGGGGTGATGGAGCATCATTAAACTTTAGGGAGTTTTGGGTGGAGGTGAATAATATGCTTGAGAGAAGAGAACAAATGGAAACATTGGTGAAGGGGGTAAGGGGGAAAATAATAACAGGTAGTGAAGAAGTGAGGAGATGGAGTGAATATTTTGAAGGTTTGTTGAATGTGTTTGATGATAATAGTGGCAGATGTAGGGTGTTTTGGTCAGGGTGGTGTTTGAAGTGAGAGGGTCAGGGAGAATTGTTCAGTTAAGAGAGAAGAGATAGTGAAAGCTTTGCAGAAAATGAAATCTGGCAAGGTGGCAGTTTTGGATGGTATTGCATTTGATTTTATGAAGAAAGGGGGTGACTGTGTCGTTGATTGGTTGGCAAGGATATTCAATGTATGTATGGATCGTGGTGAAATGCCTGAGGATTGGCAGAACGCATGCATAGTGCCATTGTACAAAGGCAAAGGCGATAAAGGTGAATTTCCTTACTACAGAAGCATAGTTTGTTGAGTATTCATGGAAAATTATGTTAGGGTATTGAATGACAGGGTGAAGTCATGTACAGAGCATCAGACTGGGGAAGAAAAGTGTGGTTTTCGAAGTGGTAGAGGATGTGTGGATCAGGTGTCTTCTCTGAAGAATGTGTGTGAGAAATACTTAGAAAAACAGATGGATTTGTATGTATCATTTATGAATCTGGAGAAGGCATATGATAGGGTTGATAAAGATGCATTGTGGAAGGTCTGTAAAATATACGGTGTGGGAAGTAAGCTGCTTGAAGCAGTGAAAAGTTTTTACCAAGGATGTAAGGCATGTGTAAGAGTAGAAAGAGAGGAAAGTGATTGGTTCCCAGTGAGGGTTGGTCTGCGGCAGGGGTGCGTGATGTCTCCATGGTTGTTTGATTTGTTTATGGATGGGATGGTTAGGGAGGTAAATGCAAGAGTTTTGGAGAGAGGGCCAAGTATGCTGTCTGTTGTGGATGAGAGGGCCTAGGAAGTGAGTCAATTATTGTTTGCCGATGGTACAGCCTGGTGGCTGATTTGAGGGAGAAACTGCTGAAGTTGGTGACTGAGTTGGAAAAGTGTGTGAAAGGAGAAAGTTGAAAGTAAATGCGAATAAAAGCAAGAGTATTAGGTTCAGTAGGGTTGATGGACAAGTTAACTTGGATGTAAGTTTGAATGGGGAAAAATTGGAAGAATTGAAGTGTTTTAGAGATCTGGGAGTGGACTTAGCAGCAAATGGAACAATGGAAGTGGAAGTGAGTCACAGGGTGGAGGAGGGGGCAAAGGTTTTGGGAGCAATAAAGAATGTGTGGAAGGAGAAAACATTATCTCGTAGATCAAAAATGGGTATGTTTGAAGGAATTAGGAGCTCCAACAATATTAATGGTTGTGTTAGAAATGAAATGTTTGAGGACAAAATGTGGTGTGAGGTGGTTTGATCGAGTAATTAATGAAAGGATAAGAGAGATGTATGGTAATTAAAAATGTGTGGTTGAGAGAGCAGAAGAGGGTGTGTTGAAATGGTTTGGGCATATGGAGAGAATGAGTGAGGAAAGGTTGACAGAGGATATATGTCAGAGGTGGAGGGAACAAGAAGTGGGAGACAATATTGGAGGTGGAAGGATGGAGTGAAAAAGATTTTGAGCGATCGGGGCGTGAATGTACAGGAGGGTGAGAGGTGTTCAAGGAATAGAGTGAATTGGAACGATGTATACCAGCATCAACGTGCTGGCAATGGATTAAAGCAGGGCATGTGAAACGTCTGGGGTAAACCACAGAAAGGTTTGTGGGGCCTGTGGTTTCGGTGTTTTACATATGACAGTTAGAGACTGAGTGAGAAAGAATGTGGCCTTTTTTTTTGTGTTTTCCTCTTGCTACCTCACTGAAGCAGGGGATAGCGATGCTGTATATGTGCAAGTATATATGCATGTGTATATATCTATATGTTGGTGATTGATCTCGAAGACTTTGGCTGGGAGTGTCCAAACTTGTGTGGTTGTAACCAAGATAAATAGAAGTGGGATAAGTAATATGTTTTAGGAGAGGAATCTGAATGTTCTAACTGGGTGAAATAAAACTCAAGGAGAAGGGGGAAGAATGATTTGGGAATGTCTCAAAGGTAAAGTGGGGTAAACTTGGGTTAGTGTGAGGATGAGAATTAAAGAAGGGGTACCGCTTCTGCTGAAGGAGTTGTGGGAATGTGTTAAAGAGTGTTAAGAAGTGAGCCCCAAAAAGATGTGGGTAAAAGTGAAGTAGATTACGATAAGTGGGTAAATATTAATGATAATGCACCTAGAAACAAGAAAAGGGAGGAAGAGAGGCAAGATGATTTGAGTGTCTGCATTTTTGATACGAGAGATTGGGTATTAATGAAAGGGGACTTGAATGCGAGATATCCATGTCCCAGCTCTTGCCCCAGCCCCTGCTCTATGTCCCACATGTTGCCTTATCCCTGGCTTTATGTCCCATCTTTTGCCTCAGCCCCTCCTTTATCTCACCTATTGCTCCCGTCCCTGTTCCATGCCCCAGCTATTGTCCATGCTCCCACTGAATGTCTTAGGTCTTGCCCCAACCGTTACTCCATATCCCACCTTTCATCCCTGCCCATTCAATGTCCCAGCTCTTGCCCAAACCCCCGCTCCATATTCTAGTTCTTGTTCCAATCCCTTCATATCCTACCGCTGCTCCATGTCCCAGCCCTTGCCTCAGCCCCTACTTCACGTAACAGTTCTTGCCCTTGTCCCGATTCCTTGTTCTAGCGCGTATCCTTGCTCCCATTCCATGTCCAGGTTCTTGCTTCAATCCCCTCTCCATGTCCAAGCTCTTATTCCAGTACCTACCTCATGTCCCGGCTCCATCCTTCTCTCCATTCCATGTCCCACTAGACCTTTCTGTTCATTCCTTGTCAAGCTCTTGCCCCAAATCTTACTCCATACCCCAGCTGTTTCCCCACCCACAGTTCCATGTCCCAGCTCTTGCTCCAGCCCCTGACATTGGTCCTGGCTCTGGCCCCGATCCCCTGTTCCATGTCCCAGCTTTTATCCCAGCCCCTGTCACATGTTCAAACTTTTGCCACAGCTCCTCTAGCATGTCCCAGCTCTTGCTTCATCCTTTGTTCTACGACTCATCTCTTGTCCTCTACCATGGCCAAAGGACAGTACTCCAGCACTTACAGGAAAATCTGCTGTCCAAACTTCTACCCTAGACATCAATCTTTACTCATATCCCAGTCATTATTCCGTGCATAAACTTTTATCCCTTCGCCAATGTTGGTTCAGTGAATACACCAATCACCGGCATGCTCCTCCCCCAAACACACACACACACACACACGAGGACGAGGATATCGATGCAAAATCCCTCGGGCCTCGTAGAGAAAGGGCCCGGAGAAGAAATGAAAATGAAAAAAAAAGAAAAAATAACAGAAATAACTCTTAGAATAATAGAAATATAACTTCAAAAATAAGTTCTGTAGAGGTTATTAATTCTTTGCATATTTCTTTGTCATATGGGCTCCATAGTCCCTTCCCCCATCTCCATGGACCTTAACGCGGTGGTGGGGTTTGTGTGGAGCAGTGATGGCTTAAGCTATGGCAGCGGGGATTTTCCTTTCCATGGTACGTAGGTCAAACCATGCAGCAAAAGGTCAAGCTTAAGCTCTCAGACCAACACATGCGGGCTATTTTTCTCTCCTATACTTTTCGTTCTTCTGAAGAGCGAAAAGTATAGGAGAGTGTGAACGAATGGGGCCTTTGGTGTCTTTCCTAGCGCTACCTCGCACACATGAGGGGGGAGGGGGGTGTTATTCCATGTGTGGCGAGGTGGCGATGGGAACAAATAAAGGCAGATAGTGTGAATTATGTACATGTGTATATATGTATAGGTCTGTGTGTGTATATATATGTGTACATTGAGATGTATAGGTATGTATATTTGCATGTGTGGACGTGTATATATATACATGTGTATGTTGGCGGGTGGGGCCATTCTTTCGTCTGTTTCCTTGCGCTACCTCGCTAACGCGGGAGACAGCGACAAAGCAAAAAAAAAAAAAAAAAGTACTTTTCGTTCTTCCATTTCTTGTTCTTTCAAAACTGAAATGGGTAATTTGAGTTAAAGTTAGTTTCTGAGAATATTCTAAACTGTACTTAAGAGCGCTGAATAGCCTTAGATGCCTATCAGCCTAAATTTCATAATGCATTCCCAAGGGGCCCTGGTCAGTGAGGATCATCAGTGACGTTATGACTGGACGCGCCGGCGCACTAGAGGGTTGTGGGAAGACATGGGAGTCCGGAGTATAGTAGGCTGCCCATGCACGCGTGTGCTGATCACGCATGGATGATAGGGAAAAACGAAAACATTTACAGAAATAAGTATCATCAAACGACAGCATTAATGAAACGACAAAAAAAAAAATCACATAGACGCCATGTCTGTTGGATAAATGAAGTGAAAAGCTAAAATTCTATGCTTGACACATGAAAAGTTAGCAGCCACTGTCCTCATCGACAAAAATGTTCAGATTATGAGACTTGAAAACCTTTGTAGCTTCCGGGCAGGGCAGAGGTGAAAGTACCAACAGCGGTCTACAGACTAAGTGGAGATTCAGCTGAACTTGAGTTCTCGATATGGACAGTGGGTGTAAGTGCAATATGTCGCCAAATACAACAGAGCCAAACACTAGGGAAAATGTTACTCATTCCCTAGTATACCTGTAACTCTGACTGGTATATATATATATATATATATATATATATATATTATATATTTTTTTTTTTTTTTTTTTTTTTGTCGCTGTCTCCCGCGTTTGCGAGGTAGCGCAAGGAAACAGACGAAAGAAATGGCCCAACCCACCCCCATACACACACATATATATATATATATATATATATATATATATATATATATATATATATATATATATATATACACATATATATATATACACATATATATATATATATATATATATATATATATATATACATATATACCAAGATGTGAAAAAAGGAGAGATAGGTAGTATGTTTGAGGAAAGGAACCTGGATGTTTTGGCTCTGAGTGAAACGAAGCTCAAGGGTAAAGGGGAAGAGTGGTTTGGAAATGTCTGGGGAGTGAAGTCAGGGGTTAGTGAGAGGACAAGAGCAAGGGAAGGAGTAGCAATACTCCTGAAACAGGAGTTGTGGGAGTATGTGATAGAATGTAAGAAAGTAAATTCTCGATTAATATGGGTAAAATTGAAAGTTGATGGAGAGAGGTGGGTGATTATTGGTGCA